>NC_089855.1:37802218-38060556 GCF_036373705.1 Amia ocellicauda
TAGTATAAGACTGGTAATAAATGACTTGCACTGCTAGTGATCTGCTTAAAAATCATCTATATGTGTGTGTATATATACACTCACCTAAAGGATTATTAGGAACACCTGTTCAATTTCTCATTAATGCAATTATCTAACCAACCAATCACATGGCAGTTGCTTCAATGCATTTAGGGGTGTGGTCCTGGTCAAGACAATCTCCTGAACTCCAAACTGAATGTTGAATGGGAAAGAAAGGTGATTTAAGCAATTTTGAGCGTGGCATGGTTGTTGGTGCCAGACGGGCCGGTCTGAGTATTTCACAATCTGCTCAGTTACTGGGATTTTCACGCACAACCATTTCTAGGGTTTACAAAGAATGGTGTGAAAAGGGAAAAACATCCAGTATGCGGCAGTCCTGTGGGTGAAAATGCCTTGTTGATGCTAGAGGTCAGAGGAGAATGGGCCGACTGATTCAAGCTGATAGAAGAGCAACTTTGACTGAAATAACCACTCGTTACAACCGAGGTATGCAGCAAAGCATTTGTGAAGCCACAACACGTACAACCTTGAGGCGGATGGGCTACAACAGCAGAAGACCCCACCGGGTACCACTCATCTCCACTACAAATAGGAAAAAGAGGCTACAATTTGCACAAGCTCACCAAAATTGGACAGTTGAAGACTGGAAAATGTTGCCTGGTCTGATGAGTCTTGATTTCTGTTGAGACATTCAGATGGTAGAGTCAGAATTTGGCGTAAACAGAATGAGAACATGGATCCATCATGCCTTGTTACCACTGTGCAGGCTGGTGGTGGTGGTGTAATGGTGTGGGGGATGTTTTCTTGGCACACTTTAGGCCCCTTAGTGCCAATTGGGCATCGTTTAAATGCCACGGCCTACCTGAGCATTGTTTCTGACCATGTCCATCCCTTTATGACCACCATGTACCCATCCTCTGATGGCTACTTCCAGCAGGATAATGCACCATGTCACAAAGGTCGAATCATTTCAAATTGGTTTCTTGAACATGACAATGAGTTCACTGTACTAAACTGGCCCCCACAGTCACCAGATCTCAACCCAATAGAGCATCTTTGGGATGTGGTGGAACGGGAGCTTCGTGCCCTGGATGTGCATCCCACAAATCTCCATCAACTGCAAGATGCTATCCTATCAATATGGGCCAACATTTCTAAAGAATGCTTTCAGCACCTTGTTGAATCAATGCCACGTAGAATTAAGGCAGTTCTGAAGGCGAAAGGGGGTCAAACACAGTATTAGTATGGTGTTCCTAATAATCCTTTAGGTGAGTGTATATGTATATATATATATATATATATATATATATAATTATACAGCTCTGGAAAAAAAATACAATTAATTAATTAAGATTAAAATTATTTTTTTCCAGAGATGTATATATAAATGTATTAGAACACCTCAATTTTTCCAGTTTTTATTGAAATGTATGCAGTTTAATGTCTCGGTGTACTCTGAAATTAAAGCATAGAACAAATAAACAATTGTAGATAAAAAAGAAAAACATGGAATAGTTTTTTTTAACAAACTTTTACCCCTTAAGATGGCAAACCCCTCTGGTATCCTTTAAAGGGCACCAAATCCGTGTGCTGCTTTTTAATCCCATGTGTACTCTTTACTGTTGTGTTGTTGAGTGTTTGGTATTCCATGAAAGCTAAGACTCTTAGCTTTCTAACGATGTGAAGACTTCTCTGATGGGGTTTTTATCTATTTCATTTTTGCACAGTCTTTATTCTAGTGTCTATAACATTCTGCAAGGGGTGGGACTGCTGACTGTGCTTGGTTTGGGAGCACCAAGACAACTGAATAGCATATGTATAAAACCAAAGACACAGATTTTCTATATACACTACATAATTATCATATTGTACATAATCTTATTTAACACATTTGCTAAATGTATGGTCTAGTATGGCATAATGTATGGCATAGTGATTGACACTAGGGTGTAAAGACTGCCAAACATAAATGCAAAATAAATTAAAGTATAAATAATATATATATTTATAATTGTATTTAATGTTGTCATTCATTATCCTCCATACATAAGTACAGTGGTTATAAGAATTTAAGGTTTTGCAGAACAAAATCAGTATGTTTAATTATATATATTGTAACAGTTCAATACATATGTTTGTGTATGTGATGTTTTTACTACCACTACTTATAGTAGAGGAGACTTGATTTACATTCTTGATTTTCACAAGGTCCAGAAATGAAAGTTTGATTTCAAATGATTCAGTTCTTAACATGACCAAGATGTTCGATGAAGTCTATGAAATCTATGAAGTCCATGTTAAAACTTTGACTTCAAACCAAACTTCAGAATGGAGTACATCCTTAGTCTTCGAACCCTATTGTCACAGTAAGTTGTTTGTTTGTTTGTTTTGTTGTTTTTCTCTCTATTAAACAACATTTTAGTCCCACATTCCCCATTGGTTTGGCCACTGGGTTTCTAAATTGTCGAGTGTTAAGTATTAGTTCTTCAGTACCCCTTCAGGTATTCTGTCCATGTTGACCTAGTTGCTGCAGTTTTCACTAACATAATTGAGAGGTGAATGTTAGAGCCTGATTCTAACTCTCTATGTATTTAAAATATGACAATAGTTAAGAAAATACTAAGCTGGCTTGAATTTATTTTACTTACTTACTTACTACATTTTGTTGTTTGGATATGAAGTTAGAAGAAACAAGTCTCTGTAAACAGTTAATTGTTACATCACAAAGGTTTGTTATTTCAGAAGTAATATAAACATTATCTAAAATTGTCTAATTTCTAAGTAATGCAGATGTAACCTCTGCCTTTAGGAAAATGTACATTCTTATTAATTATTATTAATAATTAATAATAAATAGTAGTAATTGTATACCTTTCACACCTTATTATGACAGAGTATTTTCAGGATTATTAAGTTACAATAGTCTCTGAAATTAAAATGATTTTTTTTTAATGAAATTTACATATTTGTTTAAAAAATATTTATAATTGAGCTCCAGGAAGCAAATATAACAATACAAAATTATTGGTATCATGACAACTAAGCAAATGTCAAATTATATTCTTTAATTATTTAATGTTTCATGTAAGATTTTGTTTTTTTTTGTTGGTTCTAATGATTAACTGTATCCAACCTCCTTCTTCAGCAATTCTGGGTCCCCCTGAAGTGTCTGTCTCTGGGTGTGGAGATTGTCTTTTGCTGGACATGAAGCCTCCCAAAGGAAAAGCTAATAAGTCTATAGAAAAAATCTATTTTGAAATTATATTTATTATTACACTGAAAAAGGCCAGCGAGAGTAAGGTAACAAAAAAAGTTTTTTTTAGTTTTTTTTAATACAAATTTGCACTGCAGTTTACTCAAACAACAGACATGTGCTACTATGAAACTCAAAGTTGTCCATGTTTAGGTTTTTAAGTTTTCAATGTCTAACTCCCTTGTTGTTGTTATTATTATTATTATTATTATTATTATTATTATTATTATTATTATCATTTTTATTTCTTGGCAGACGCCCTTATCCAGGGCGACTTACAACATAAGTGCAAACAAAGTTGAAAAATACAGAAGTACAAGGCATCAATCATTACAAATTCAACTTAGATCAAACATAGCAATTCAAGATAATACATTTTACAAATTCCAATTTACAATTTACTCAAGTACAGTAAGAGACTTCCTACATCCTGGACGGTGAAAGCTAAGTGCTGTCAAGATGTAGGGTTACAGACGAGGGCTACGGGAAAGGGAGCAAGGAGGGAAACAATCAAGAATGCGAGCAGCATAATAAAGCTGAAGTGCTATCTAGCAGGGATAGAGGACTAATATTACAAGTGCTGTCGGAAGAGATGCATCTTGAATAAGCTTCGGAATGAGGTCAAGGACTCTGCTATTTTGACTTCGGTGGGCAGGTCGTTCCACCACTTAGGGGCCAGGGATGAGAAGGAGCAGGCTCTGGAGGAAGGAGAGTGGAGAGGAGGCAGAGTTAGCCTTCTGGCACTGGAGGAACGCAGTGGTCTGGAGGGGATGTATGGAGAGACGAGTGACTGAAGGTAGATTGGTGCAGTGTGGTCAAGACAGCGGTAGGTGAGGGTCAAAGTCTTGAACTGAATGCGTGCCGCTATCGGGAGCCAGTGGAGGGAGCGGAGCAGTGGAGTAGCGTGTGCGATTCATGGCAGAGAGAATACCAGACGAGCCGCAGAGTTCTGGATGAGCTGGAGTGAGCGGGTAGTGGATGCAGGCAGGCTGGCCAGGAGGGAGTTGCAGTAGTCCAGGCGGGAGAGGACCAGTGACTGGATGAGTAGCTGAGTTGAGTAGTCGGTGAGAAAGGGACAGATCCGGCGTATGTTGCTCAGGAAGAATCTGCAGGTGCGCGTCAGCGTGGTGATGTGTTGGGAGTAGGAGAGCGCAGGATCGAGGGTGACTCCTAGAAGAAGGAGAGAGTGTGGTGGATTCCAAGGGGATCGAGATGGGGAGGTCAGCAGAAGGTGAGGAAGAGTGGGGGGAAAAGAGGAGATCTGATTTGGAGAGGTTGAGCTTGAGGTGGTGAGAGTGCATCCAGGCGGAAATGGCAGACAAGCAGGAAGAGATGCGTGAGGGGATGAGAGGGTCAGAAGAGGGAAAAGACAGGAAGATCTGGGCATCATCAGCGTAGAAGTGGTAGGAGAAACCATGGGAAGCGATAAGGGGGCCCAGGGAGCGAGTGTAGAGAGAGAACAGGAGCGGGCCCAGGATGGAGCCTTGGGGAACGCCTGTGAGGAGAGGTTGGGGGGTGGATGAGGAGCCTCGCCATGTCACTTGGTAGGACCGGTCACTGAGGTAGGAGGAGAACCAGGTGAGAGCAGTCCCAGAGATCCCAAGTTCAGCGAGGCAAGAGAGGCGGATGGAGTGATCAACGGTGTCAAATGCTGCAGAGAGGTCAAGGAGGATGAGGACTGAGGAGAGGGAGGCCGCCCGAGCACGGCTGAGGGAGTTGGTGACAGTCAGGAGAGCCATCTCAGAGGAGTGAGCTGTGCGGAAGCCGGATTGCAGAGGATCAAGGAGTGAGTGTTGGGACAGAAAGTCAGAGAGCTGATGGTGGACTGCCCGCTCGAGAGTCTTGGAGAGGAAGGGAAGTAGGGAGACAGGGCGGTAGTTCTGAGGAGAGGTGGCATCAAGGGTTGGTTTCTTGACCAGTGGGATGCCAGCAGCTTGTTTAAACGCAGAGGGGAAACAGCCAGAGAGGAGAGAGGAGTTGAGGAGGGAGGAGATGAAGGGGAGAAGATCAGGAGCGGTTGCTTGGAAGAGACGAGAAGGGAGACGGTCCAGGTCACACGTTGTGGGTTTGTGACATAGGAGGAGAGTGGAGACTTCAGCATCTGAGAGAGATGAGAATGAAGAAAAGGAAGCTTGGTCGGTGGGAGGTATCGGTGTGATGGGAGATGAGGGTGGAGTATTGAAGAGCCTGCGGATGTCTGCAATCTTGGAGGAGAAGAAGGAGGCGAAATCATCAGCAGTGAGAGGAGGGGGAGGGGGAGGGGGGCAAGGAGGGAGGAGAAGGTGGAGAAGAGTTTGCGAGGGTTGTTGATAGTGGATTCAAAGAGAGATTGGAAGCAAGACTTCTTGGCTGAGGTGAGAGAGGACGAGAATGTGGACAGTAGGGAGCGGTAGAGTTCGAGGGCAGCTGGGAGTTTGGTCCTTTTCCACTTCTGTTCGGCGGCACGCAGACTAGTTCGGGTTGCATTGTTTCAATAAATTATTGCTACTGCTGGTAATTGATTCTGCTGACTGTATGCATGTGCCAAAAATAGCCTCACATGGGCTGCCAATGTGCAGACTGCACAATAATTACATTGTTATAAATTTTATTGTCTGCTGGATATCATATAGCCCTGCTAATGGCTGCAGTTTTTAAATGATATACTAAATGGAATGCTTATAAAAACATTCTGAACTTAAATTAGGGGAAGTAATATTATACAGTGCACATAGAAGACCTCATTCATGAAATGCAATATACTATTTGTTGACCATGCTACAAGAAGGAGATTACAGCATTGAAGAGAGTTGAAAGAACAGTGAGAACTATAGTCACTGGTGTGAAAGGATTGATTTATGCAGACAGGTTGAAGGAGAAGAATCTTGAGTTTTGAACAAGGGAATTTTTACTAAAATATTCAATTCAATACCAAGAACTAACTCAAACTCTGAAATTAAACAAGGACCAGGAAATAAAGATTAGAATAGAATTTGAGATCTGATCTGTTTAGTGCAACACAATTTGGCTCAGGATTGAGCTCGGTTCCCTGATATTGGATCAGACCCCTGCCTGAAATTCTGCTATAGATTAGCTAGTGATGAACAATTAGTCTTATTTGTAACCTTTCTTAATTCATCATAAAAGTATAGGAAAGAATGTAATGTCTTTTTGTTATGATTTAAACTAATCAAGAATCATCATAAGTTTACCTAACATTTATTGATTCTAAGATATATTGCATTTAAAGTAACAATGGCATTAGAAAGTAAAGGAAATTCCATAATTTACAGTAGTACAAATAAGCTTGTTTACCTGAACCTACTGGGAGAACACGTGAGCATACTCTCTCTACAGCGGAATGTCAGAGAGGATAGGAAGGTCTTTATGATGAATATGTTTCTCCAATTGAGCTTGAAGTTGAGTACTTTTCATACTATTGGATTTGATCTTATTACCATTTTCCTCCTGTTTGGTGGTACTTTAATAATGAGGAACCAGCTCGTCATATACAACAATTTCTATAGACACCCTTGCTCCATTGTCCTTATCTCTTAGACCAAGTTACGCCTGAAGTCCAAGAGCAGGGGTTAGATTGGCCTTGTTTGCATTTCACTGTCTAGAGGTCCAACTCAATACAGTGATCTTGCTGATCTACATGAGTTTATCACTCATAAGTAGTTCCTTTGATCATGTAAATGACTCCAGCAGCCAGTAAAGCCAAACATTGTTCTAACAAATAGCCCATAGAACACTAGTTATATCTTGTTACTCTTGTTGTTATATATATTCCAGGTATGAACAGAAGGGGTTTTTCATGTACACCCATGAGATGAGTGCATTAGAACATAAGAAAGTTTACAAACGAGAGTTGGCCATTCAACTCATCATGCTCATTTGGTGTCCACTAATAACGAAGTGATCCAAGGTAGAGCCCTGATTGTTTTTTTTCCTGCCCCTCAATACTCGCTCCCGCATTGTTTCTTGCATTTTTGTATCCCTCTCCCACCCGCAAAAACCTTAGATCCTGCAATGGAGACGGATGTGCAGCTATATAAATGGAATTCAGACAAAATTTTACATAGTTAAACCATTATTAGAAAACATACTTAAGAACTGTGAAACAGGATTAGCCTATTATTCCTTTTTGAAAAACTGGTCACAGTATTTCTCAAAATAAATTAGAGGCTGCTTTTATAAGTGTTTATATTCCATAATATCTTAAACAGGAAGTGTAGCTCCATGCCACAGCCTCAATTAACACGTTGCCTATGAATTGTGCAATGATTACACATTTTTAAACAAACAAATAAACAAAAAGTCACTGACATACTGGGGTTTTAGACTATTTTATTTTGACAATGGGAACTTCTGTTGATGGAAATGCCACCAGTGTAAAACGCAGTCTGGGTTTGTCATGTGTGATAAGCTTCATAACCATATATTCAGCCACTTCATTATCCCGAGACTTTATTGATCAACTGGCGTCAGTGTCTTCCCAGTCAGAGAATTTACGCATGGCCATTGTATGCCTTTTCTCTGGCGGCTTGAAACACTTAAACGCGAACACAGTTAAACGCACAGGTAAATAAAACATAAAGTGTGTGTGTATATATTATATATACATATAAACATCTAGGTGACATTCAAGACAAGTTCAAACAAAATTGTGTGATTTCTCAATTAGGCAACATTTTGTAAAATTGAGAGATAGAGTTTTCCCGCAATTTACCGCAGTCTGTTTTGCGTTTGCTTTTTTTACCCACCCAATTCCACCTGCAAGCAAATTAATCCCTCTCCCGCATGATCCCAGTCCCACTGCAGGACTCTAATCCAAGGATCACGCCCAGTCTATTTTTGAATGTTCCTAAATTGTAAGCTTCAACCACATTGCTGGGGAGTTTGTTCTAGATTGTATCATCTCTCTGTTTGAAGAATGGTCTCCTGTTTCCTGTCTTGAATGCCTTTAAGCCCAATTTCCATTTGTGTCCCTGGGTCCATGTATCCCTGCAGATCTGGAAAAGCTCTTCAAGTTTAATGTGATCATGCCTTTCATGATTTTGAAGACTTGAATCAAGTCCCCACCTAGTCTCCTCTGTTCCAGGGAGAAAGGATCAGTTCCCTCAGTCTCTCCAAGTAGGACATTCCCTTCAGACCTGGAATAAGTCTGGTTGCTCTCCTCTGAACTGCCTCTATAGCAGCGATATCTTTCTTGAAGTGTGGTGCCAATTTAACTATTCCACAAGAGTCGTACAATATTTTAAGTTATTTGTGTTTGTTGTTTAATTCTATTTTAGCTCACCAACATGAAAAAAAATAAAAAGGATAAAATCGAGCATTTGGAACCAGCAACAGAGTATTGCTTACAAGTGGATATGAAGGCCAGTTCAAACTCAAATTCAAAACCCTCCAAATGGTACTGTGCATTCACAAGCCTTGAAGAGACCAGTAAAGGTGAGGTACTTCCCAGTCTTTAACTCTTTCTCACAAGTGGCTTTTCTGTTAACTATGATTCACAACATTTTCTTTATTCTTCCAGTCAACCATAAAAGACATAGGGCATCGCAAGTAGTTTTTATTCCCTGCTCCACTGAATTCTAATTTACTTCAAGGTCTTAAAAGGAAAGTGCTGCCATTTCCAAAATCACAGTTGTATGCCACTGTATGTACCCCCTGGTAGGGGCACACTTAAAAGTGTAACATGCAAGATTCACAATCAGAGTTTTGTGTGTCTTTGAGTTTTTATAGTATATAAGTAAGTGACTTGTTCTGGAAGAATGGTATGTACAGTACTGTGCGAAATGTTTAGGTATGTGTGAAAAAAATCTGTAAAGTAAGAATGCTTTCAAAAATTGATAAATATAATCTATTAGCATATCTATTAACTAAATGCAAAGTGAGTGAACAGAAGAAAAATCTACATCAAATCAATATTTGGCGTGACCACCCTTTGCCTTCAAAACAACATCAATTCTTCTAGGTACACTTGCACACAGTTTTTGAAGGAACTCGGCGGGTAGGTTGGCCCAAATATCTTGGAGAACTAACCACAGTTCTTCTGTGGATTAGGCAGCCTCAGTTGCTTCTCTCTCTTCATCCCAGACAGACTTGATGATGTTGAGATCAGGGCTCTGTGGGGGCCATACCATAACTTCCAGTACTCCTTGTTCTTCTTTACGCTGAAGATAGTTCTTAATGACTTTCACTGTATGTTTGAGGTCATTGTCATGCTGCAGAATAAATTTGGGGCCAATCAGATGCCTCCCTGATGGTATTGCATGATGGATAAGTATCTGCTTGTACGTCTCAGCATTGAGGAGACCATTAATTCTGACCAAATCCCCAACTCCATTTGCAGAAATGCACCCCCAAACTTGCAAAGAACCTCCACCATGCTTCACAGTTGCCTGGAGACACTCATTTGTGTACCGCTGTCCAGCCCTTCGGCGAACAAACTGCCTACTGCTACAGCCAAATATTTCAAATGGTGACTCGTCAATCCAGAGCACCCGCTGCCATTTTTCTGCACTCCAGTTCCTGTGCTTTCGTGCATAGTTGAGTCTCTTGGCGGTGTTGCCACGTTGGAGGTATGGCTTTTTGTCCACAAGTCTTCCATGGAGGCCACTTCTGACAAGAATTCTCCAAACAGTAGATAGTGCTTCCGGAAAGTATTCACAGCACTTCACTTTTTCCACATTTTGTTATGTTACAGCCTTATTCCAAAATTGATTAAATTGATTATTGTCCTCAAAATTCTACAAACAATACCCCATAATGACAACGTGAAAGAAGTTTGTTTGAAATCTTTAATGTATTAAAAAATAAAAAACAAAAAAAGCACATGTACAAAAGTATTCACAGCCTTTGCTCAGTACTTTGTTGAAGCACCTTTGGCACCAATTACAGCATCAAGTCTTTTTGAGTATGATGCTACAAGCTTGGCACACCTATTTTTAGGCAGTTTCTCCCATTTTTCTTTGCAGGACCTCTCAAGCTCCATCAGGTTGGATGGGGAGCGTCGGTGCATAGCCATTTTCAGATCTCTCCAGAGATGTTCAATCGGGTTCAAGTCTGGGCTCTGGTTGGGCCACTCAAGGACATTCACAGAGTTGTCCTGCAGCCACTCCTTTGTTATCTTGGCTGTGTGCTTAGGGTTGTTGTCCCATTGGAAGATTAACCATCGCCCTAGTCTGAAGTCCAGAGCACTCTGGAGCAGGTTTTCATCAAGGATGTCTCTGAACATTGCTGCATTCATCTTTCCCTCTATCCTGACTAGTCTCCCGGTTCCTGCTGCTGAAAAACATCCCCACAGCATGATGCTGCCACCACCATGCTTCACTGTAGGGATGGTATTGGCCAGGTGATGAGCGGTGCCAGGTTTCCTCCAGACATGACACTTGCCATTCAGGCCAAAGAGTTCAATCTTTGTTTCTCATGGTCTGAGAGTCCTTCAGGTGCCTTTTGGCTTTCATGTGCCTTTTACTGAGGAGTGGCTTCCGTCTGGCCACTCTACCATACAGGCCTGATTGGTGGAGTGCTGCAGAGATGGTTGTTCTTCTGGAAGATTCTCCTCTCTCCAAAGAGACACACTGTAGCTCTGTCAGAGTTACCATCGGGTTCTTGGTCACCTCCCTGACTAAGGCCCTTCTCCCCCGATCGCTCAGTTTGGCCGGGCGGCCAGCTCTAGGAAGAGTCCTGGTGGTTCCAAACTTCTTCCATTTACAGATGATGGACAAGGATGCCACTGTGCTCATTGGGACCTTCAATGCTGCAGAAATGTTTCTGTCCCTCGATACAATCCTGTCTTGGAGGTCTACAGACAATTCCTTGGACTTCATGGCTTGGTTTGTGCTCTGACATGCACTGTTAACTGTGGGACCTCATATAGACAGGTGTGTGCCTTTCCAAATAATGTCCAATCAACTGAATTTACCACAAGTGGACTCCAATCAAGTTGTAGAAACATCTCAAGGGTGATTAGTGGGAACAGGATGCACCTGAGCTCAATTTTGAGTGTCATGGCAAAGGCTGTGAATACTTATGTACATGTGCTTTTTTTTTTTTTTTTTTTTTATACATTAAAGATTTCAAACAAACTTCTTTCACGTTGTCATTATGGGGTATTGTTTGTAGAATTTTGAGGAAAATAATGAATTTAATCCATTTTGGAATAAGGCTGTAACATAACAAAATGTGGAAAAAGTGAAGTGCTGTGAATACTTTCCGGATGCACTTTATCTACTGTTTGGAGAAGTCTTGTCAGAAGTGACCTCCATGGAAGACTTGTGGACAAAAAGCCATACCTCCAACGTGGCAACACCGCCAAGAGACTCAACTATGTACGAAAGCACAGGAACTGGGGTGCAGAAAAATGGCAGTGGGTGCTCTGGATTGACGAGTCACCATTTGTAGCAGTAGGCAGTTTGTTCGCCGAAGGGCTGGAGAGCGGTATACAAATGAGTGTCTCCAGGCAAAAATGTGGAAAAAGTGAAGCGCTGTGGATACCCTCCGGATGCACTGTAGGTGTACCAGGGTCCCACTGTTTTCTGCCTATTCTGAGCTGATGGCACTACTGGACATCTTCCAATTGCGAAAGGAAGTAAGCGTGATGCGTCTTTCATCTGCTGCAGTAAGTTTCCTTGGCCGACCACTGCATCTACAGTCCTCAACCTTGCCCGTTTCTTTGTGCTTCTTCAAAAGAGCTTGGACAGCACATCTGGAAACCCCTGTCTGCCTTGAAATTTCTGCCTGGGAGAGACCTTGCTGTTGCAGGATAATTACCTTGTCTTGTTGCTGTGCTCAGTCTTCCCATGGTGTATGATTGCAACCTCACCTTGTTAGCTGAGTTTGGCTGTTCCTCACCCAGTTGTATTCCTCCTACACCGCTGGTTCTCTTTCAGTTAATGATTGTGTTTCAACCTACATATTGAATTGATGATCATTAGCACCTGTTTGGCATAATTGTTTAATCATACACCTGACTGTATGCCTACAAAATCCCTGACTTTGTGCAAGTGTACGTAGAAGAATTGATGCTGTTTTGAAGGCAAAGGGTGGTCACACCAAATATGGATTTGATTTAGATTTTTCTTCTGTTCACTCACTTTGCATTTAGTTAATAGATATGCTAATAGATTATATTTATCAATTTTTGAAAGCATTCTTACTTTACAGCATTTTTTCACACCTGCCTAAAACTTTTGCACAGTACTGTATGTTATATAATCACTTAGTTATTAATGGACACCAAATGGCCTCCTCTCGTTTGTAAACATTCTTATGTCCTTATAAGCATCAAATTTGAAATTGAAAACTTACCAAATAATGGTGGATGTTAATTACCAAGTCAAGTCAAGTCAACCAAGTGTTAGCGTTTCACAGTCTTACTCCTAGTAATTATAGTTTCCATAGACATGACGTTTTCGATATGGAAGAGTGGTATGCATCCTACTTATACTCTATAAAACCACATAAAGTCAAAACTGTGATTTTATTTATCTCACGTTACACTTTAAGTGTGCCCCTATCATAGTAAAGCAAAAGATGAATGCATATGGTGTATCTTTTATTTATTGCATTTTATTTTTGACATTCTGGAGCTGAATAATTAATGTTTTTATCTTGGTTAAGTCCATTGATAGGTATTTATTTGCATTAGTAATACCAGAAAGTATAAAAAATCAACAATAAAAACTTTACATATATGAATTTTGAATTTTATTACTGCACTTTTTTATTGTAGGTTACATACAGTGAGGGAAAAAAGTATTTGATCCCCTGCTGATTTTGTACATTTGCCCACTGACAAAGAAATGATCAGTCTATAATTTTAATGGTAGGTGTATTTTAACAGTGAGAGACAGAATAACAACAAAAAAATCCAGAAAAATGCATTTCAAAAAAGTTATAAATTGATTTGCATGTTAATGAGGGAAATAAGTATTTGATCCCCTATCAATCAGCAAGATTTCTGGCACCCAGGTGTCTTTTATACAGGTAACGAGCTGAGATTAGGAGCACTCTCTTAAAGGGAGTGCTCCTAATCTCAGCTCGTTACCTGTATAAAAGACACCTGTCCACAGAAGCAATCAATCAATCAGATTCCAAACTCTCCACCATGGCCAAGACCAAAGAGCTGTCCAAGGATGTCAGGGACAAGATTGTAGACCTACACAAGGCTGGACTGGGCTACAAGACCATCGCCAAGCAGCTTGATGAGAAGGTGACAACAGTTGGTGCGATTATTCGCAAATGGAAGAAACACAAAATAACTGTCAGTCTCCCTCGGTCTGGGGCTCCATGCAAGATCTCACCTCGTGGAGTTTCAATGATCATGAGAATGGTGAGGAATCATCCCAGAACTACACGGGAGGATCTTGTTCATGATCTCAAGGCAGCTGGGACCATAGTCACCAAGAAAACAATTGGTAACACACTACACCGTGAAGGACTGAAATCCTGCAGCGCCCGCAAGGTCCCCCTGCTCAAGAAAGCACATGTACAGGCCCATCTGAAGTTTACCAACATCTGAATGATTCAGAGGAGAACTGGGTGAAAGTGTTGTGCTCAGATGAGACCAAAATCAAGCTCTTTGGCATCAACTCAACTTGCCGTGTTTGGAGGAGGAGGAATGACCCCAAGAATACCTTCCCCACCGTCAAACATGGAGGTGGAAACATTATGCTTTGGGGGTGTTTTTCTGCTAAGGGGACAGGACAACTGCACAGCATCAAAGGGACGATGGATGGGGCCATGTACCGTCAAATCTTGGGTGAGAACCTCCTTCCCTCAGCCAGGGCATTGAAAATGGGTCGTGGATGGGTATTCCAGCATGACATTGACCCAAAACACACAGCCAGGGCAACAAAGGAGTTATTCAAGAAGAAGCACGTTAAGGTCCTGGAGTGGACTAGCCAGTCTCCAGACCTTAATCCCATAGAAAATCTGTGGAGGGAGCTGAAGGTTCGAGTTGCCAAACGTCAGCCTCGAAACCTTAATGACTTGGAGAGGATCTGCAAAGAGGAGTGGGACAAAATCCCTCCAGAGATGTGTGCAAACCTGGTGGCCAACTACAAGAAACATCTGACCTCTGTGATTGCCAACAAGGGTTTTGCCACCAAGTACTAAGTTGAAGGGGTCAAATACTTATTTCCCTCATTAACATGCAAATCAACTTATAACTTTTTTGAAATGCATTTTTCTGGATTTTTTTGTTGTTATTCTGTCTCTCACTGCTAAAATACACCTACCATTAAAATTGTAGACTGATCATTTCTTTGTCAGTGGCAAACGTACAAAATCAGCAGGGGATCAAATACTTTTTCCCTCACTGTACCTTCAAGTCCCCCTGGATAAGGGAGTCTGAAATAAATAACACCACCACTGAGCCTGACTCAGAAAGAAGGCTGGTTTACAGTGGCTTTCTGTCCTGCAGAGTAGATAGGGAAGTGAAAACTAAAAGGAAAGCTTATGTTGAAAGGGGAAAGGGGAAAAAAAAGTTAAATTAAGGTGAAGGCAAAGAGAGTTGAGGTGAAGAAGAGAGGATGCTAAATTATGAAGGAAGTAGAAGCATAGAGATTAGAAGAAAGTAAATAGTTTTCCTTCTACCTTCCTACTATGCCCTACAATAAGATAATAATTTTACTGCAGCATATACAGGAAAAAACAAGTATCAAAATACTATACAGATGCTTAATAAAGTACATTCGTTCAGAAAAACATAAGAGAAAAATAAGGATCATCAGGCGTGGTGCAGCTATGAGAAGGGCACCAAAAGCAACTGAAATTAGTCAATTATAACAAATAATTGAAACACAAAGTTAGTAACACTGACAGACAGTGTTCTCTACACTTTTGTTCTCCATATTCTCTTGACTCAGCTTCTTTTGCCAGTGGTAAGTGTACCTTCTCAAAGCTGAATTTGATGAAGACCTGTATTTTCTTTAATGTTTCATAAGATCATAAGAAAGTTTACAAACGAAAGGAGGCCATTCGACCCATTCATGCTCATTTGGTGTCCATTAATAAGTGAGTGATCCAAGGATCCTATCCAGTCTGACTTCAGATGTTCACAAATTTTCAGCTTCTACCACATCACTGGGGAGTTTGTTCTAGATTGTGAACTCTCTCTCTAAACTCTCTGTGTGAAGAAGTCTCTCCTGTTTTCCATTTTGAATGCCTTGAAGCGTGTGTCCCTGCTGATCTCGAAAAGCTCCTCTGGTTTGATATGGTCGATGCCTTTCATGATTTCGAAGACTTGGATCAAGTCCCCACGTAGTTCCAGGGTGAAAAGGTTCAGTTCCCTCAGTCTCTCCGAGTAGGACATTCCCTTCAGACCTGGAATAAGTCTTGTTGCTCTCCTCTGAACTGCCTCATCTTTCTTGAACTGTGGTGCCCAGAACTGTACACAGTATTCCAGATGAGGTCTAACTAGTGTATTGTACCATCTTAACATTACTTACCTTGTTTTGAATTCTACACTTTTGACAATATACCCTAACATTCTGTTTGCCTTTTTTATTGCTTCCCCACATTGCTTGGATGGAGAAAGTGAGGAGTCCACATAGACTCCTAGGTCTTTCTCATGCATTACTTCATCTAGTTCTATTCCTCCCATAGTGTAAATAGTGGACATTTTTGTTACCTGCATGGATTACCTTGCACTTGTCCACATTGAATTTCATCTGCCATCTTGATTATCCAAGTCCCTTTGAAAAGTCTGTGCTGCCAAGGTTGTATCTGCTGAGCCACCTATTTTAGTATCATCTGCAGATTTGACAAGTTTGCTAACTATGCCAGATCATTAATATAGATTAGAAAAAGCACAGGCCCTAGTACTGATCCCTGTGGAACTCCACTAACAACCTCACTCCAGTTAGAAGCAACTCCTCTAATTGACACCCTCTGTTTCCTATACATCAACCAGTTCATAATCCATCTACTTACATTATCCTGAATGCCTACAGCTTCAAATTTGAGGATCAGTCCTTGGTGTGGAACCTTATCAAAAGCTTTTTGAAAATCTAAGTATATCATATCATATGCTTTCACATGATCTACAGCTGCAGTTGCATGTTCGAAAAACTTCCAATAAATTAGTAAGACATGATCTGCCTCATCTAAACCCATGTTGACTATCTCCAAGAATATGGTTTTCATTCAGATGCTCCTCTATTTTCTGTCTATTAATTTTCTCCAACATTCTTTCTCTTTATTTTTTTGCATACTTCTATCAAACCATTTTGGCCAATGTTTTTTGGTCCTCATTTTTTGGTACAAATTTGTCCTGAGCCTCAAGTAGTATATTCTTAAAATATAACCATCCATTTTCGACTGAATCTGTATCCAGTGTGCTCCAGTCTAACTCTTCTAAAGGCAGCCTCATACCTTCAAGGTTTGCTTTTCTAAAATTGTAGACCATTGTTTTAGACTTGGTCCTTGTTTTTTGAAAGAATGCCTCAAAGCTAACCATATTGCTAAGAATATTGTCATGCTCTCCCTCTGATTGGTTCCCTGACAAATTGAGTTAGAAAGCAGTCATTTACCATCTCAACCATTTCTATTTTTGTTTCTACAGTCCCGACGGGGCTTTCCCATATTTGGGAAATTGAAATCCCCCCCCAATGATAACAACCACATCCTTGCTACATGCAGTCCTGATTACAGTGTATGATGCAACATCTTGCTTAATATCTGAGTTGGGTGGTCTGTAACACACTCCTACCACTAATCCTCTGGGTCTCTTTTCAAAAGTTTGACCCACAAAGATTCTGTTCCGTTTCTGGGATCTAATTTGAGTTATTCTGCCTCAATGTCATTTTTCACATATAATGCTACCCCACCCCCTCTTCAGTTTTGCTCTCCTAAACTGTGTATATCTTTTCAACTTGTATTCATCCCCATCATTTTCTGTAAGCCATGTTTACGTCACTCCTACAACATCATAGTCACATGCCAGCACTGTGGCTTCTAGGTCTAACATCTTGTTCCTTATACTCCTAGCAGTACAAACATTTCAGGACTTTTCTACTAGCAGTTTCCCTTGGTTTTCTTTCCTTAGTGGAACATCTCCCATTGTCAGAGCTCCCTGGCCCCCTGGTCCCCAGTTTAAAAGATTCTCAATTACTCTGCACATACGCTCTCCCAATGCATTAGCCTTCTGTTTAGATGTGGACCGTCTAGTTTTTACAGGTCCCACTTATCCCAGAAGAATCCCATCTATCCCATCTATCCCCTCCATAAACCTAAAACCCTCTTCCCTACACCAAGATTTCAACCACGTGTTAAACTTTCTAATCTCAGCCTGCCCCCCTGGCCTGGCATGTAGTAATGGAAGTATTTCAGAGAAAACTACCTTGGAGGTTCTGCTGTTTAGTTTAGTTCCTAACTCTTTAAATTTGTCTTGCAGAACCTCTGCCCTACCTTTTCCTATGTCATTGGTTCCAATGTGGACCATGACCAGTGGATTCCCCCCGGCTTTGGCCAGTAGCCCGTCTTCTAGTTTAGGGAGATCTGCAACCTGAGCACCAGGCAGGCAAGATACCATGCAGGTCTCCTTATCAATAGAACACACTGTGTGATCTACGCCTCTAAGGATTGAATCTCCTACTATAACTACCTCCCTCTTGTGGGGGGGAGTGGGCACCATGGTGCACTGGTGCTCAACTGCCCTCCCATCACCCTCTGAGCTGTAACTGTCCAATTTGGTGTTCAGCAGTTGGAACCTGTTGGCCAATTCTAGCTCTTGGGGTGTATCTAGGGGTTGTGCACACCCTTTTCTGCGGTTATCACCTACTGTAACCAAGCAGTTCTCTACACTGTCCTGCTCTAAGCTCTCAACCCTCCTAGGTTTTGGCATGCACAACATCTCTCTCATGGGCTGATTGACCAATTCTTCTATATCACTAATACAGCGCAGATCAACAAGCTAGACCTCAAGATCACGAACCTTGATCTCTAGGATTTTAGCATGCCGACAGCGTTCACAAATGAAAGCTTCTTGGATGAGTTAATCCAGGAAGGCAATCATTCTGCAAACCTGACACTAGTGGCCACATGCTTCTAAATGTTAGTGTTTTTTTTCAAGTCTCTTGGTTCCAGATCCGTCGTCAACTGCTTAACTTTTGTGACCGAGAAACAGCGCAGCATTTCGAGAGAGACTTGTTGAGATGGACACAGTATCTGTAGATCTTGACATTTTAGAAAAACATTATTTTTAAAACTTCAAATATTTGCAGGATTTTGGAGTTTGAGTTAAATCAAAGTTACTGTTTTAATGTAAGTTATTATCATGCACCAGTATATATTGTATGAAAACAGATATTGCCATATATAAGTACACAATCAGTGTTTCCAACTGGATATGAAAATGATCTGAAATATATATATTTTTTTTTTCTTTTAAATACTGTTTTACAAAATACTTAGCGCCTTTAATGGGAATGCCTGTGAGCCCACAGTGTTATCAGTCAGAGCTATATTAGTCCTCCATATGCTACAGCTCTACATCATATGCAGTATTCCTGCATTATTACAGTAGTCAAAGCACTGTAAGGCCACTTGATTTACATCAATTTACAAAATTAAATATATGAAAGGTTAAGAAAAAATAATAATTTTGTATCTGTTGTTTATCATTTTTGTCTCTCCAGCCCCTCATATTCTGGTTTCACTTTCCATTGCTCTGATAGTAAGCGGAGGGTTTCTTGTTGCCTTGAATTACAGTGGCTATCTCGGCAAATTAAATGTTCATCTTCCAAGGGTTCTGGTATGTTATTAATTAATAATATGTAATACTACACACTTATTAATATTATTACAATTCGTTTTTTTTAAAGAAGGATTTACATTACATAGTCGTAAAGGACTTTAACACCTAAGAACCACACAAAAACATTAGAACTAATGCTGGTTATCCACTAATATACAACTCCAATTCAGAAAAAGTTGGTACAGTATGGAAAATGCTAATAAAAACAAAGAGGAGTGATTTGTAAATGCACTTTGACTTGTCTTTTACGTTTTTTGTTTAAATACAAGGTATTTGATGTTTTTCCTAATCAACATAGTTTTTTGAAGGTAAACGTTTATATTGAAATTGATGCATGCAACACGTTCTAAAAAAGTTGGGACAGGTGCAATTTAGGACTAATAGCGATGTGACAAGTTGAAATAAGAAGGTGATGTGAAACAGGTGAGGCAATCGTTTAATCATAGTATATAAGGAGCCTCAAAAAAAAGTCCTAGTCCTTCAAGTGCAAGGATGGGTCGAGGCTCTGTTGGCCAATCTGCCAACAGATGCGTCAGCGAATAATCCAACACTTTGAGAACAACATTGCCCAAAGACAAATCAGTAGGATTTTTGGCATTTCACCTTCTACAGTGCACAATATAATTAAAAGATTGAAGGAATCCGGTCAAATCTCGGTGCGTAAAGGGCAAGGCCGAAAACCACTTTTGAATGTGTGTGATCTCCGATCCCTCAGACGTCACTGTCTTAAAAACCATCATGAGTCTGTAATGGATATCCTAACAAGGGCTTGGGAATACTTTGGTAAACCTTTGTCAGTCAACACCATTCGCCGCTGCATCCACAGATACAAGTTAAGGCTTTACTATGCAAAAGCAGAAGCCATACATCAACACTGTAAAGGAAGTGCCACCGACTTCTCTGGGCTCAGTCTCATCTGAGATGGACAGTAGCACAGTGGAATCGTGTTTTGTGGTCCGATGAGTCAACATTTCAAATAGTTTTTGGACAAAACAGCTGTCGTGTTTTCCGGGCCAAAGAGGAAAAGGACCATCCAAGCTGTTATCAGCGTCAGGTCCAAAAGCCAGCTTCTATCATGGTATGGGGTGTGTCAGTGCCCATGGCATGTGTAACTTGCACATCTGTGAAGGCACCATTAATGCAGAAAGATATGTAGACATTTTGGAGCAACATATGCTGCCATCCAGACATCATCTTTTCCAGGGACGTCCCTGCATTTTCCAGTAGGACAACGCCAAACCACATTCTGCCCAGATTACAAGCGCATGGTTGTGTAAGCAGAGAGTGCGGGTGCTAGCATGGCCTGCCTGCAGTCCTGACCTGTCTCCGATTGAGAATGTGTGGCGCATTATGAAGCGTGATATAAGGCAACGAAGGCCCCGTACAGTTGCACAGCTGAAGAAATGCATAATGGATGAATGAGGGAAAATTCTGCTTGCTAAACTTGTGCTATTAAAAGAAAAGGTGATGTTACACAGTGGTAAATAGTCGACTGTCCCAACTTTTTTGGAGTGTGTTGCAGTCATCAGATTTGAAATGAGTGTATATTTTCAAAAATAAATTAAATTCACAAAGTAAAACATCAAATAATGTGTTAACCATGTGTTTTTAATGTAGTTCAGGGTGAATTGAATTTTCAAATAATTTTTTTTATTTGTTTTTTTGCATTTTCCATACTGTCCCAACTTTTTCAGAATTGGGGTTGTATTAAGCCAGTAAGGAAGTTCACAAATAAATATACCCACTACAGCCTAAGTAGTTCATACAAAAACCCACTCTGTTTGAGCAGCAGAACATTGACTCACATTTCCTCTCCCTTCAACAGGTTGTGTTTAAACCCTCCCTCAACTTCCTGAACTTTACACCAGAAGACTGCAGACAGTATATAGAATCTGTTACTTTCATCCAGAAACCTGGAGGATGGCAGAAAGAGGATGGTCTGGGCACTTGGAATTCCAGTGACATTGAGGATGCAGATGAAGAGGGAAAGGATGGCTATGAACACCTAGGTCTGCGTATTTCTGCAGCAAGTGCATCCACCAAACCCTATATTTCTTCAGGTTCAGCCCCATGTGTCACAACTGATGAGTCTGGACAAGCCACTAGTGTGGGAAAGCCAGTGCAGCAACTACACATGCTTATGTGTGTGAAGACTGCAGGGTCTTGGGTCCAGTCTGATACTGAGCCTCAGGAGTCGATACCTAAAAGGAAGGAGTCTAGCCTGGAATCTGATGACGTCAACCTGCTCTCCGTGAAAGTGGAGGGGCTACAGGCATTCTTGGGAAACCTTTCAGGTGGGGTGACCCTGGATCAAGACGAGCAGCATCCAGAGGAGGAGCTTCAAGAACAGGTGCTTTCCAAGTGCCCTGTGTCTGAGACTCTGGAGCCTGGAGACTGTGGCACAGAGCAGTCTAATACAGAGGCCATGGAGGGCCATGGTCAGACTGATTGCTCACAATCAGAGGAGGAGGAGGAGGAGGAGGAGGAGGAGGAGGAGGAGGAAGCATATCATGGATATTTGACACGTTGAACCACCATTTTCACCATTAAAAAAAAAAAAATCTAATTTCTTAATTCTGAGCTACAGTATATCATCCACACACATTGGAACATACCTGCCCTTTGATACCACTTTTCCAAACCAGCAGAACACCTGAAACATGTCATAATCCTCAGCATTATCAGTGAAACACTGCACTAAACCTAAAATTAGTAAAGTAGCTGTCTTTTCTGTGACACTGTCAACTGGAATATTGCAATCTAGAGAAGCACACATCCCATCTAGTTTTTGATTGGCAGTTGAAAATACTGCAGCAGATTATACTTCAATGCCCACATTTACAAAGGTGACTTTGAGTGTAGTCAATTTGGACTTATTCACCTCAGTTTTAAAATTATATATACCAATCAGCCATAACATTATGACCACCTGCCTAATATTGTGTAGGTCCCCCTTTTGCCACCAAAACAGCCCTGACCCATCGAGGCATGGATTCCACTAGACCTCTGAAGGTGTGCTGTGGTATCTGGCACCAAGACATTAGCAGCAGATCCTTTAAGTCCTGTAAGTTGCGAGGTGGGGCCTCCATGGATCGGACTTGTTTGTCCAGCACATCCCACAGATGCTCGATTGGATTGAGATCTGGGGAATTTGGAGGCCAAGTCAACATCTTGAACTCGTGATTCATCAGACCATGCCACCTTCTTCCATTGCTCCGTGGTCCAGTTCTGATGCTCACGTGCCCATTGTAGGCGCTTTCGGCAGTGGACAGGGGTCAGCATGGGCACCCTGACTGGTCTGCGGCTACGCAGCCCCATACGCAACAAACTGCGATGCACTGTGTGTTCTGACACCTTTCTATCAGAACCAGCATTAATTTTTCAGCAATTTGAGCTACAGTAGCTCGTCTGTTGGATCGGAGCACATGGGCCAGCCTTCGCTCCCCACTTGCATCAATGAGCCTGTTATTCACTTCACCTGTCAGTGGTCATAATGTTATGGCTGATCGGTGTATATTAAACTCATGTATTATGAGTAATTGCTACAGGCAAAAGTAACAAATACAACCTCCAGTTTTTCTTATGCAAACTAATTTTTTTTTTATATACTATTATTTGAATCTGTTTATTTTAGGGTCTAATCATTTTGAAACTAATGCTTTATTTCTAGTCTTAGACTTAAGTTAATGCAACACCAGTTAAAATTATTTATTATTTATTATTTAGTTCTTATTTATTTTCCTGTCATCTCACCATTTTCTCTTAGTAGAACAAATGATGGGGAGTCATAGAGCTCTGAAAATCTCCCCTACATGTGTGTTTAGGAAAAAAAAAAAAAGCCATAGTACAGTAAAATTCATCAACTTGCTTGCTCTTTCAGTTGTCTTTCCTTTCATCCAATTAAAAATTGATGAATACTGCAGATGATAATTACAACAAGGAGGTAGGGCTGGGCAGTATACCGTAAAACAACTATATACCAGTATTCATTTACCGACCGGTTTGGACTTTTACTATACCTTCTTATCTGTATTTTAAAGTTTTCTATGCTAAATTTAATAATTTACTAATTACCGTGTCATTCAGTCATATTATTCAGCTACCAATAATCTTGATTGCTTTCGCGTATCCCACAACAAGTCAATGTAATTGGATGACTTAATTTATTATTTTTATATAATTTTAGTTTTTATTTAAGAAAATAGACTTGCCAATCATTTAAGTAACAACTTAATTATTGTGCATCATAGATTTACATTATATTTTTAAAAAGTAATTGATGTAATTATTTAATAAAGCTTTGACAAATGCTAAATGCTAGAGCCAAGCCTTCAGAACTCAATTTAATTAGTTTTAAGTGTGAAATTAACAAGAGCTTTACTGATCATTTTATCCTTTCTTTCACAGTTTATTTTACAAACAGGTGAAATCTGGTTTTAAATTTAGATGTATTTAATGTGACATATATGTTTCTCATTTTCTTGTTAATAACTTTAGAATTGACAGCTTTGACAATGGATAAAATAATAATGCCTCTCATTTATTAAAAACTTCCATTAAAAATAAAGCACACTTAAGAAATATAAGAAAGTTTACAAACAACAGGAGGCCATTCGACCCATCTTGCTCATTTGGTGTCCATTAATAACTTAGTGATGTAAGGATCATATCCAGTTTATTTTTGAATGTTCCCAAATTGTTGGCTTTAACTACATCACTGGGGAGTTTTTTACAGATTGTAACAACTCTCTGTGTGAAGAATTCTCTCCTGTTTTCCGTTTTGAATGCCTTGAAGCCCGATTTCCATTTGTGTCCCCGGGTGCGTGTGTCCCTGCTGATCTAGAAAAGCTCCTCTAGTTTGATATGGTCGATGCCTTTCATGATTTCGAAGACTTGGATCAAGTCCCCACGTAGTCTCCTCTGTTCCAAGGTGAAAAGGTTCAGTTCCCTCAGTCTCTCCGAGTAGGACATTCCCTTCAGACCTGGAATAAGTCTTGTTGCTCTCCTCTGAACTGCCTCATCTTTCTTGAAGTGTGGTGCCCAGAACTGTACACAGTATTCCAGATGAGGTCTAACTAGTGTATTGTACCATCTTAACATTACTTACCTTGTTTTGAATTCTACACTTTTGACAATATACCCTAACATTCTGTTTGCCTTTTTTATTGCTTCCCCACATTGCTTGGATGGAGAAAGTGAGGAGTCCACATAGACTCCTAGGTCTTTCTCATGCATTACTTCATCTAGTTCTATTCCTCCCATAGTGTAAATAGTGGACATTTTTGTTACCTGCATGGATTACCTTGCACTTGTCCACATTGAATTTCATCTGCCATCTTGATTATCCAAGTCCCTTTGAAAAGTCTGTGCTGCCAAGGTTGTATCTGCTGAGCCACCTATTTTAGTATCATCTGCAGATTTGACAAGTTTGCTAACTATGCCAGATCATTAATATAGATTAGAAAAAGCACAGGCCCTAGTACTGATCCCCTGTTTGTATGGGGAAAGTGAGGAGTTCACATAAAGTACATAAACAAATATGCAAATAATATTTTCAAATTTACCTTGGATTTACCTTTTTCTGTACCTGCATTAAAAACTGAATTCTGGGGCCTTGTCGTGTGTGGTCGTATGATTCCAGGGTTGGAAGTCTATATATTGTCATTTACATTTTCTAGTTCACAGCTCTCTAAAGGTTTATGTACCCCAAAAAAAAGGATGTGAATCAATAGGCAATAATCCAGCACCAGGATTATAGACTTCTATTATATAGATGCAATATATTTTCTCAAATTTCAAACAATGCATATTTTAATGTTTTTTAAATAATTGTGTATATACTCGGCAAAAAAAATAAACGTCCTCTCACTTTCAAATGCTTTTATTTTCATTTTCATTTCATTTTTTGTTTTCACAACTTAACGTGTAAATATTTGTATGAACATGAAAAGATTCAACAACTAAGACATAAACTGAACAAGTTTCACAGACATGTGACTAACAGAAATGGAATAATGTGCCCCTGAACAATGTGCCCCTGGTGTGGCCACCAGCTACATTAAGTACTGCAGTGCATCTCCTCCTCATGGACTGCACCAGATTTGCCAGTTCTTGCTGTGAGATGTTACCCCACTCTTCCACCAAGGCACTTGCAAGTTCCCAGACATTTCTGGGGGGAATGGCCCTAGCCCTCATTCTCCGATCCAACAGGTCCCAGATGTGCTCAATGCGATTGAGATCCGGGCTTGCATTAGCAAGAGCTGTTTCTTTCTATTTCTCTCTTTGCTTTTTTTCTCTTGATATTTTTTGCATACTTCCATCAAACCATTTTGCCCAGTGTTTTTTGGTCCTCAGTTTGCAAAGTTTTGGTACAAATTTCTCCTGTGCCTCAAGTAGTATGTTCTTAAAATATAACTATCCATTTTCTTCTGAATCTGTATCCAGTTTGCTCCAGTGCCGCCTCATACCTTCAGGCACATCCTTGCTACATGCAGTCCTAATTATATTGTACAATGCAACATCTTTCTGAATATCTGAATTGGGTGGTCTGTAACACACTCCTACCACTAATCCTCTGGACCTTTTATTCAAAAGTTTAACCCACAAAGATTCTGTTTCGTTACTAGGATGTAATTTGAGTTCTTCCGCCTCAATGCCATTTCTGACATATAATGCTACCCCACCACCTCTTTGATTTGCCCATTTCTCCTAAACTGTGTGTATCCTTTCAAGTTGTATTCATCCCCATCATTTTCTGTAAGCCATGTTTCTGTCACTCCTACAATGTCATAGTCACCTGCCAGCACTGTGGCTTCTAGGTCTAACATCTTGTTCCTTATAGCAGTTTCCATTTGTTTTCTTTCCTTAGTGGAACATCTCCCATTGTCATTCTGGTCCATTTGAGCTAGAAAAATGTATCAGTAAATTTAAGGCTATAGATCGATATAACATTGAAACAATATAGAGAAAATACTGTTTGTCTTGTGAAGTTGTGTAAGCTTTTTTGGTGCTTGTATTTACGGCTGCGTCCCAAATCGCACACTTGTTCCCTCGTTCCCTTCCCTTGCAGGGCAGAAATACTATGGTGGCCATCTTAAGGGGTGTCCCAAACTCTTAGGGAACGAGTGAAGGGAGCCTAATCGAGCCATTTGTGCCCTCCAATGCTCCCTTCGACGAAGTGTACAAAAGAGCACACTTAAGCAGAAGTGTTTTAGCGCTGAAGTCTCAGAACTCTACGTTAAAGGCGGAAACAAGTCAACTGGGAAAATATAGCAGCGGTGGCTGTATATAAATGTAATGTTAGCTAGACAGTTGTAGAAATTGTTAAATTATGTATCAAGGAAATGATACGTAGATAGATAAAATAAAATAAAATGATTATATAATCATGATTTAAATATACGATTAGAAAGTTAAACCAAAAAATGTTTTGGTAACTATCATTTAATTAATTACTGAAGTAGTATCCTATAAAACTAGGAGGTGATATTAACGAACAGTGTATTTCAGGGCCTAGGATACAATACAAAACTTCCCACCCCCCTTTCCGGTTCCATCTATTAGATTTCTACGCAATGCTATGCATGCGTATTTTTAAACACGAAAACTCGTATGAGCAAACTTCATTTCCCAGCGGCAACTGCATATTGACCTCAAAAACTCTGGGAATTCATTAGATTAATGGAAAGAAACGGCGCTTACGTTTAAAAGTGGAATAATTATTTCCCAGCGGTATGGTGAATGCTGATTACTAGATAAGATATGATACTATAAAATGAATACACATTTATGTTAGTTTATTTATTTAAAGGGTTTGTATTTTATAATCTAAAATTAAAACTTATACGTGATGTGTATACGATGTGAACAATGGTGATATTTGTTGAGGTTTTGTAACTGCAAATATGAACGTAAGCATACATTGTGACCTTTAATATTAATAAATTACATAATCTACCCATACTTTCCAAATGCCTGTTTGTAGCCATAATAATGAATTGTACATACGAAAATAACACACCCCACCCTGCCTCCCTTTTATTTAATAAAGTACAGTAATTACATGCAATGATATAGAACATCTTATTGTATGTAATACATGTAACTAATGGTGTGAATATATTTAATTAAAATCATCCAAATTATTTTCTCGATTTAAATGTATCATTATCATTAATTTAATAGAATGTATAGAAATGTGGCCCAATGTAAAACAACCTTTAATCTGATGCTGTATTATGCAACATAATCCTTGTTGTTTAAAAAAAACATGTAGTTATGTACAAATAAATATATGATCGATTTTTATAATTTCTGTATTTTATATAAAATCCACATATCACTGCATGCAATAGTACGGCGTTTTACAGTATTTTGACAGATTATTTGAGTACTGACTCTTTATTCATCTTAATATGAATTACTTATTAATTAAATGCATCATCCATAAGCCGCTGTAAGTGTACATAATTGTTTTATATGTTATTAAGGAACATAGGATTAAAGATTTCGGAAAAGTACTTTTCACACAAAAGTACGAAAAGAAAAGTCCCACTGGGAAACGAACGTGTCTTCTATTTCATTGTGCAAACATTAGTTTAACACATACTATTATTATAAGTCTCCTTCCAGTATTCCAAAAACTAAATAGTTTTGAGGTTAATACGGAGTTGCTGCTGGGAAATTAAGTTTGCTCATATGAGTTTTCGAGTTTAAAAAAATACACATGCATAGCATTGCAAAGAAATCTCATAGACGGAACCAGAAAGGGGGTGGGAAGTTTTGTATGGCCGGGAACTATCGTATCCTATGCCGGCGCATTCATATTCATATTTAGGTCACCTTTCGGCCTCCTCATAAGATTTAGGCTGGGTCAAAAAGCTGGACTAGTTTTCACCTGGCCCAGAGCTGCCTTAAAACTATGAGCTCATTCACATATGAGTTAAAGGTAGGGTATGCAATCTTTTCCAGAAACATTTTTTGTTATACTGGTTGAAAGTCTCTTCACATCCTGATAGCAATCAATAATTTAAGTGGTCTAAATGTAAATATAGATATATATATATATATATATATATATATATATATATATATCTTCTGTGGAAAGGACAGGACTAAAAAAGGATCGACCAATCATTGCATTCGGTCCAAATGTAATGATAGGATGTCCTTCCTGTCTGTCAATCTATATTTGCATACCGCCGCTCAACTTGTTCGTGCAGACAATCACACGTCATCAGCGCGGGAACCTTGACGCTGTGCAGAGCAAGCTCGAGAATGGAAGGCGAGCCGCAGCTACTATTTTTGAAAACATAATAACTGTAAATAAGATGTTTACGTTCCTTATTGTAATGTCTAACCTATGAATGAGACATGCGGTAATCTGAAACTGTTGCGATCGATTCCACCCACACGTGTCTCCTCCTGGCGCTGAAACTCTGCTCTGTGTGTGTGTGCATTTGTGATAGAGGGGGCGTGGCTTTGGAGACGCCTCTTGAAGCGAGGGTGGGCTCTATGCTTTCAAAACAAGCTTGCTAACTGCTGGCTTCTCAGGATTGCATACCCTAGCTTTAAGGCAGCCCTGGGACGGACTAATTCTCATATGTGAACGGGGTCAGAGAATCGAGTCTCCTACTATAATTAACTCCCTGTTCTGGGGGGGAGTGGGCACCATGGTGTTCAACTGCCCTCCCAACACCTTCTGAGCTGTCACTGTCCAACTCGATGTCCAGCAGTTGGAACCTGTTGGGCATTTCTAGCTCTTGGGATGTCTCTAAGGGATGTGCGCACCCTTTTCTGTGGTTACGACCTACTGTAACCCAGCAGTTCTCTACACTTTCCTGCTCGGTCTCAAGTCTCCTAGGTTTTGGCGTGCACACCATCTCTCTCATGGGCTGATTGATGTATTGACTTCAGTTAAGGCAAACTACAGACAAGATTAACTTCAATTAAGGCAAAGTTAAAACAAAACGAGGAATGCTAAGACTGGTCTGAAACTAGGAAAACAACAAGAAGGCTGCCTCTCACCTGTACTCTCCTGTGTCTGTCTGTGGCAACTTGTAAATACTTCTGTTCACTTCTTGGTCTCAAAAGCAGCTTTAAGCAGCTTTTTTCTACCTGCCACCAGTTCACACCAACTGGCTCTACCTGGAACAGAATTCCTGCTAGTCCTTGACTAAATCATATTACATAGTAATATTACATGGATTTAGTGTTTTGATATTTATTAGGCATTATATTTTCATAAGGTATAATCTGACAATGGGGGCTTTTGTACTGTTATTAAGGTAATTGCAGTGCTTTCAACTTGCCAGACCAGTTATCATTACCAGGCCCGTAGCCAGCCTAGTGGAAGGGGGGGTTCTTTTTTCAAAAAGTGGACCTTTTTGCAGTTTTTCCCCTCATTTTGTATTTAATTATGATATTTAAATACTTAATTTTGGTGACTTTTTATGCACTACTTTATGCTGGATTAGTTTGTCTGCTGGTATCTTAACGAGCACGCTTTTTGATGCACTGAAAATATTTACAATGTTGTCAAATTGCTTACCAAGATAATGTTCCACCTTTTTCAGTCCAAACACACACACACACACACACACGTGAATGGAGCACCGACACAGAGGAACACACATCACACATTCAGGGTAAAAACCTTCTGAATCGGTCACTGTAGCTAGCTAGTTTCACTGGACAGATAATGGTCCATGGTCCATTTCCTTGACCCATGCTACACCCCACCACTGAGTTTTGTGAAAATCAGTCTTGTAGTTATTGCGTAATCCTGACAGACACAGACACACACGAATGAAAACATTAGCTACCTTCTGCTCCTGTGGGGTTGACGACTGTTAGCTGGCACGTAGTGTTAGCTATCTCAACTGTTACGTTACGTAGTAAATGTAACCTTACCTTGTTTGGCAGTCTTTTTGAACATATGTTCAATATTCTGTGACAATGACGCTGCTACCTGCTTTCTCTTCCGTCTCTCCTGCTCTTTTCGCCCCCTTACTCACTATCCAGCTGGATGTCGTTGGCCTCACAGATTTTGCTATGAGTGCATAACGTCAGTTGCCGTGCATAGGGCCGGCCCTGACCAATTTGGTGCCCTAGGCAAGATTGTAACTGGTGCCCCTTGCATCGCAGCCAGTTCCACCACAGATCATTGTGTTCATACACACACACACAGAGACTGCATAGCTTTATGTCTTTGGGATTTTCTTTATTTTAGAAACAAAAATCAGACACAAACAGTATAAAAACAGTTTTAAAGAAACAAGTGACATAAAACGAATTATGAATACAATATTAAAAAAGTATTGCACGGAAAAATGATATTACAGACACCTTAGTGCAATATGCATAATGTAGCAATGTTCTACAGCAGGGGTAGTCAATTATTTTGTGGTCAAGGTATAGTCAAGGTCCAGACATGGACTAATTCTGTGAATTAGTAATATACCCCGTTGCTTATATTTATATTTCACAAAGTACAAAAATAAAATGGTTAAATAAATGTATATATTTGTATTAAAATGGTTTCAGACCACTTACATTTTAATTTGTTAAAGATTATTGTAGTCATATAGATAAACATAATAGAAACTTTCAATCATTCTGTGTCTTATTAGATTAAAGTCTGTAGCATTTCCCTTTGCCCCACTGTGAATTGCACAAAATTAGTGTTGAAAAATGAGGGTGAAGACAATTGAGTAATCCGGGGGGGGGGGTCCGGGGGTTCCCCCGAAGATTTTGACAGCTGGAGACTTGAAATGCGCAATTCAGAGTCATTTCGAAGTCAAGAAACAGCTCAAAATCTCCATGAAATCAGGCAGATTTGGACTCAAACATATCTTTGCTTCACAACCACATATCACCTGCGAAAAATCACACATCAACCGACATTATATATGCAACCAGTCGCGGTTCTGGTGCTGGTCAGTCACAGATGTATGTCGTGGGTCTGTATTGAAAGGGATGAGGAGATCAGCTGACGTAGCTATTTCTAGGTGAACACAAGCTGTGGCACCATGACCCCCAGTCGTGTGTGCACTTTTATATTTTAGAGGCGAGGTTGACATCTGTCCACAAACGATGCACGTTTTAGCTGCTTATGTATAGAAATCAGGAAAACCCAATAGCTGTGTTTCTGTTGTGTTTTTGACAGTACAAAGTGCCGCTCTTGCCCAGTGCAGAGTGAGCAGAGACGCCGGACAGGGAATCTGCGCGCAATCAGCTCACTGACTAACTAACACCAGCTCTATACAGGACATCCCATATTAATACATCACATCCTATCGGCTAATAACCAGGAATTGCTGCGACTTGGTTCCACACAATAACAAGTACTGAGTGCAACAAACCTCTGTAACATTACATTAAAAAAAAAAAAATCTTCTCTCATTCGGGCACCCCTAGCATTTGCCTATTCCGCCTATAGGGCCGCCCTGGCTGCACATGTAAACTCCTGTAAAGGATGATTTTAATGAATACAAAAAAACAGACTTAAACTCTGGACCTTTGGCAGTGAGGAGGGGTCGTTCGAACTACCCGAACCCCCCTGGCTACGGGCATGATTACATAGAAAATTATGGTATGGACCAGGCTGAGGTTGTACTTTTTTTTTTTTTCAAGGTTAGCTTCATTGCTATATTTGAATATCACATTTTTTTTCCATCCTTCCCTTCAGCTCTCCCCAAGTTTCCTGGTTGTCTTTCTAACTGAAGTCTTAATGATTCAAGCAAAGTGCAAAATATCCTGCTGACTCATTGCTGTTAACAGACACATTTGGAGATAAAGTCATTTTTAATTATGCCCAGGGTATTGTTGGATTAGTTCCTATGTTTGGTCTGTTTTAACACTTCACATCAGTCAAATAATAATTATTTTAGTCAGTGTGTGTCTCCAGGTCATTTGCTTGTTTTTACCAGAAACAACCACTTCTTATCTCTTCACTTGTTCCATAACATATGTTGTTATCCAGTGCTTAATTTGTAAATCAGAAGGTGCTGGAATGCAAAGTATATATGAGAGTGGAGGGTTGACGAGGCAGACGCTGCTCCCTGAAAGCATACAAAACAGTGCAGAATGTGAGAGCATGGGGGCGGGGGGGGGTGCAATGGTCAAAAGCTGTGACAGCGGGGGGGTGGGGGGGACGGTTCAACGATGATGGCGCTGTTCCTAGCAGATCCAGTAGGGGTGGGAGTAAACTTAATAAGGCAAGCTTTTTTGCGAGAAATAATTTATAGAAATTCAAGATTCTTTAAATCATACAGATGATTATTTACTGTGAGCGTTACAGGATTGGTCAACAAGGGATGATTTATCTAGTTAATAAATTAGGACCGCACATCAGTAATGCCGCAGTCATGCATTTACACAGAGCCTCTGTGTAGAGCTGCACTACTTGGGGATTGCCAGTGTTGCAATCCTCTACACCAGAGATATTCAATTATTTAGTGTCTGGGTCCAAATTTCTTGGTCAAGGTATAGTCAAGGTCCAGAGGTATAGTCAAGGGGGGTCACATCTTCAAATGCCCCTTTCCTTGACACACACAATTCTGTTTAGTACATTCATTTGACAAAGTACAAAAATAAAATGTTTAAATAAATGTATATATTAGTATTAAAACAGTTACATACCACTTACATTTTAATTTTAAATTTAATAAGATTATTGTAGTCATATAAATAAACATAATAGAATCTTTCTAGCATTTTGTGTAATATTAGAAGTATTTACCATTCCCCTTTGTCCTACTGTGCACTGCACAAAATAAGTGTTGAAAAATGAGGGCAAAGGATTGAGTAATTCAGGGCAGGGGGTCTGGGGGTCCTCCCCCATAAGATTTTGACAACTGGAGACTTGAAATGCATGATTCGAGTCATTTTCGAAGACAAAAAACATAGCTCAAAATCTCTATGAAATCAGGCAGATTTGGACTTAAACATATCTTTGCTTCACAACCACATATCACCAGCGAAAAATCACATATCAACCAACTTTATATATGCAAACTAGACGTTTCTGGTGCTGGTCAATCACAGATCTATGTCGGTGGGTCTCTGTGATTGAAACGGGTGAGGATGCACAATTCTCGATTTGTGTGCTGCTAGAAATACGCGTCTTCATTGGAAATAAGCTGTTTCCACCGCTGACGTAGGAGTTTCTAGGTGAACACAAGCTATGGCACCGTGCACCCCCCGGTCGTGTGTATGCAACAAGGTTGACATATGTCCACACGACAAACGATGCACAGGGAATCTGCAAGCAATCAACTCACTAACTAAAGGGAACACTTATATATAGGACATCCCATATTAATACGTCACATCCTATTGGCTAATAACCAGGAATTTCTGCAACTAGGTTCCACACTATAACAAGCACAAACAAACCTGTGTAGCATTACAATGTTGTATTACAAAGTTAAAATTATTCTCACAGTCCAGTCAAATGCATCTGGGGGGCCGGATTTGGCCCGCGGGCCACCCATTGACTACACTGCAAATCTGCAGTGTGTAGCACTGTTTGGAAATTGTAATGTATTACTATTTGTAAGTACTGTGTAGATAATACACTAGTTTTGGTTATTGCAATTATTTATTTTATTTATTTAGCAATTTATTTCCATAATTTAGTTCAATTATATCCCCTTTGAGTTTTTGACAAGAAGTGTTGCTGTGGGTATAGTGTTAGGGGATATTTTCCTTTCAAAAATTAGTTTATTGCACCAAAGGCAACAGGAATCAGCCTGTGAATAGAAATAAATAATCTGATCCAGTTTAACATGATATGCTTAAAACCCTGATGTTCAAGTGTGTAGCGTAAGGTACACTTATAAATTTCAGTTCAAAGAAGTGAATTTAAGTATCACCTTATCAAGAATCCTAGAATCTTGTAGAACTCAATTTCTGCAATAATTGGACGCAGACACCAATTCCAAAGATATAAATTCTCAAATTTATTAAAAACAAAGATAAAATGTAGCACTACACTAGTTATACAAAAAGGGAAAAACTAATTAAAATTCACTCAAGATCAACAAATCAAAGACAAATCACTTCTGTGACCAAATCAAAGACCATGGAATCACATATGATAACACACAAAACGTTACACAAAATTACAAACACATTGACTACAATACCGGTTAGTAAGACGAAGGTGAGTCTCTCATTAGTATTGTTAGTTGGACATTAAATAACTAATGCAGATTAGTATTTAAGTCAAATAACTTCTCATTATATATATCAGTCTCATTTACGTTTGGGTGCCGAGAAAGATCCTATCATTTCTTGTTACCACAATTCTCCCTAATTGATTACTGTTCAATGATTAAGGATAGCCAGGGCCTCCTATAATCTAGTGTCTATTAACTTGTGTCAATTTCAAACTAAACAATTAAACAGGAATGAGAAGATATTTTGCGGCGTTGACAGATTTTATTTCTAAAATTGTCAAACAAAACAGTTTAATGCAACACTCATTTATATTTAAGAAAATACTAAATGATATTACACATTCTAAAGTTAATGACTCACAGAATTGATTTCTCAAATGTCATGAATAATAAACTCCAAACTGTTAAACTTATCTGAACTCTCTGTCTTCAGGCACAAATAAAACACACGGCACGAGGTCCGTGTGGTTTGGAACAAAGGCAGTCCGGTTTGGCTTTGTCAAATAACTTCCACTCAGTCGATGCACCTGGAAGTTGGGGTTTCGCGAAAGTAGAGTCTTTTCCAAACAGATTTTCCACTGGTTTGAAGGCTCCAAGGGTTGTGCATAAAATCTTCTTCGCAAGCAGGGTTTTCCACTGTAGTTACTTGAAGACAAAGTCTTTGAGGAAAGCAGGGCCCTGTTCGTTTCCAAGGGTCAAGTTTCTTAAGACTCAATAGCTATTTAAATGACTGAACACTTTTGTATTGCAGTCGTCTTTGTCCAGCTGTAAAACTCCACTGATCAGATGGGTACAGGCGGGCATGCGCAGTTTCTAAAGTTCTTTAACGGAATAAAGTTCTTTAAAGAATTCTTCATATGGCTCAATCTCCTTCTCCCAGTTTAACTCTTCTGTTGCCGGCAAAGACTTGGTTGGTTTCTGGTTCCGGTTCTGGCAACAGAGCTACAGGTTGAACTGGGGCAGTTACTGGTTCAGGTGAGAGAGAGATAGATGCCGTGTGCTAACCCTTTATACGCCTGTCAGATCAATAGATGATTGGTTCTTGAGTTTGTGAGATTGGATTTCGGTTTCAGCCCCCAGTGTCCTATTGAGGGAGGCTTGATTTATGACTGATGTCAATCCATGCCATCTTTTGGAAATACCGGTTGGCCTGGGTTCGTAGCTCTGTGTCGGGATTTCAGCTCTCACCCACTTCAAAGCGTTTTTATTACCTACAGGCCCTATTCCCCAGACATTTCACAGCAGGGATTCCAAGCCATTTGGCCCTCTCTCGGTGCCATCCTCCCAAGACACTTTGATATAGAACAGTTCACGTGCCAATGAGCTCAGGAAATCTGATAACTAGAGCTAAAATGCTCTATCAAAATAAGACCCCCCCCCCCCCCCATTTGTGAAAAGTCTCCTCCTGCTGCAGCTGCCTGCCATTTCTTCGTCAGGAAGGTCATCCAGCCGAGCAACTCCTGAAGGGTAATGGCTGTCTTTCTTTTTCATAGAACCGGGGTTATGGTAATAACCTATCGTTCCCTTTCAAATCGAAAGACAGCCATTACCGAATGGGAAGACCAGAGCTGTCCCTGACACCTGATTTAAGCCCCAATCCCATCATGGCAAGCATAGCAGAGCCTCATGGTGCCTGAGGGCCAGCTGTTTGAAGTACCTGGGTGCCCAAGTTTGGGCGCATCTGGTCTGCCACGTTGAGGTTGTAGAACCTCATGAAGGTCTGTTGACCAGACCAGGTCACAGCATTACACAAGTCTTCAAGTGTTGCACCGACATGGCCTTTCCCCTTGTTGAGTGTGCTGAGATGTGTTCAGGCATGGGAACATTAGCGATCTCATAGGTGAGCCAGATTGCATCCACCAGCCAGTACACCACTCATTGTTTTGAAACCACCCTCCTTCTGGTGGTGGAACCATAGCAGACAAACAGCTGATCGGATTTGCGGCTGTGCGCAGTCTTCTTCATATAGCACTTCAAAGCCTGGACAGAGAAGAGTGTGTGTAGTCTGCGCGGGCATCCGAGGGGGGGGAGCCGAGGCGCAGATTGCTTTGATTTCTCCACCAGGACAGTGCCTGCCTCTCTGGCTGGGTGTAGCCTGTGGGCATTTACCCATCGTTGTAATGGGCGCATGTGCATGAGTCCCAGGAGGAGAATATTCGATATTTTTGAAACATGACCAGTTGGAGAGTCGATGCCCTTCTGAATGATGCAAGGCACTTCTCCAATGACTCGATTCTGTCTTTGGATAGGTAGGCAAGCATGTTCTAAGAGTCTAGCCTCATTCCCAAGAAGCCCACCATCTGTGCGGGTTCAAGGGAGCTTTTATCTATGTGAACTACAAGACCCAGTGCAGTCATGTGATGTATGACCTCTGCTGTATGTTCCTCCGCCTGAAGCCTGGAGTCTGCGCAGAGCGGAATTGGAGGGCATTTCCATGGGTCATTGTCGTTCGCACCCAGGAGTCCATGGTGCAGGCTTGCCATTGGTCGAGTCCGGTCGTTCTGTTGGGGGGTGGTGGGGGTGGTGATGGTGGCTGCATCCCTTCTGGGACGTTCCTGCGGCTTTGCAGGGGGCTGTTAGGGGATTCGACAGTGGTGGTCAAGGTTGACGCGTTTGGTAGAGAATTTCGACTGTTTGTAGAGATGTCATAAATTGGGCAAGAGGTCAACAGATGTTGATGTCGAGGGAGGTCGGTCATGTTGCTTTCCATGTGCCAGACGGTATAGACTCCTGCTGGCAGAGATCGAGACAATGTGGGGATTCCCCGACTGGGAGAGATGGGAAGAGAAGCGGGCGGGACAGTCAACCAACCAAACCGCAGGAGGCTGCTCCAGCCAGAGTAGCATTGCTTTCTTACTGCCTTCTCCTTCCTTCATTTGAATCTTGAAAAAAGGGTGGTACAGGAAGTAATGATTGCACAACAGATCTCAATGGAGGAACAGAAGCCGGCTCTGAGCGAGACTCTTGCTGTACATTTACCTCCTAAGAGGCGTGATGCGGGACAGTGCCCTGTCTGAATGCCAAATATATTATATTCCCACCATTGTTGCAGCAAGATTGTGTAACCCATGTATGAATTTAAGCTTTGTGTATTGCTCCGGAGAGGACAGGTGCAGTAGTTCTATGTAGCTGATTTTTCTAAAAACATTTTCATCCAAGGCCATAGAGAAAACAGAAGACAAAGGAGAAGTGTGTGATCAAGTTTGGGGTACCTCATTGACATCATCTAGTTGCCCAGCAACCAAAGGGAGTCATCTTGTATATGATAGTATGTTCTTTAAAAAAACTTCAATTGTGTCTTGCCAACTGACCATCTCCGCAGCGCTTCGTTGTAGCTGAATAAACTATTTTGGTATTATTTCAGTTAAATCGGGTCCTGAGTATTCCTTGTCTGCCTGTTTATTGAGGGAGTAAAATTTCTCCCTATCATTTGGTGCCGAACCCCAGGAGCCAACATACTGTCTGTGCAGATATCAACAAAGCAAGGTAAGAAGTATTATTTTTCTACCTTGTAGGGATAGTGAGAGTGATTTGTGTTCAGACAGTTGACGGCTATCAGGAGTAAAATTAGTTGGATTGAGCGGACCAGGGATAACGGGAGGGTGTCGCCTGGCAGAGTCTGATAGAGTTTTGGGCTACGTTGTAACCGTTTAATAGTCTTTTGTGTGTGTGTCTGGAATTTGGAGGGAGTGCAGCTAGTGATCACTGAAACAGTCTGCTGAGTCCAAGCTGCGCAGAGGAGTACCTCTGTATAAGGCAGCCAGAGTCTGTGGTTGTGATCAGGTGATTTCTGATGTACATAGAAGTCCGTTTGCTAAGGCTGGCTGGACAGCACTATAGAGTATTGTAGAAAATAAAGTAATTAATTTGAGGTGTAAATCAATACAAATTATAATATATATATATATATATATATATATATATATATATATATATATATATATATGTATATATTAATTATAATAAAACAATATATAATAAATAAATAAATAAATAAAATCAGAAGACTGAAGTTTAAAGTTACCAAACTCCATGGAGGTTGTAAATTTAATGAAAGAAAAGTTGCAGACAATAAGAGACAGGCTGTAAGTAAAGGGTGGGACCCTGAATCTCCAGTTCAGTTACAGTTACAAGTGGTGGAGAGGTTTAAAGTTGGGGGAAACAGAAAAATATGCCTTGGTGTTGTTTATTCAGTGGATAGAGAATGGGAATACCATCGGTGAAAGGATTATGATGCAGTCATGACATGGGCCACTGAATTGGAAAACAAAATGAATACAGAAAAGCGTGACAGGGAGAAAGAGAAAAGAGATAAACTAACATGGGGAGAAGAAGAGAGTGGTGATGAAATGACACACGTGTCAGCAACAGGGCCTGCTGATTCAACATGTCACGTGTGTAAACAAACAGGACATATGGTTCGCCAATGCCCCAAGGCGAAATGCCTTAATTGTGGAAAGCAAGGTCACACTAAGGCTATGTGCTGGGCAAAATGGGAAAGAAGGACAGCTAAAGAATAGGCCACAACAACAGCCAGACATGACTAATGTTGCACCCAGCGCACCCCCCACCACCACAAATGTACCGGCAGGAGAAGAAGTACACCAGCAGCTACTAGCAGGCTTAGTGCAGCTGTTGGCCCAGCAACAACAGAACAAATAGGGGGTTGCGGCCTCTGGGGTCAGGGAACTGAGGGATGACAGGATGTATTTGCCTGCATTGTTAGGAGGCCGGCAATGCTCACTTTTGGTAGATACATGTGCCTCAGTGTTGATAACTGACCAACCACTCGAAACAACTTCTAAGTCTATAACAATTGAAGGAGTAGGAGGAGGAACTACTAAAGCCAAATTAAGTGAATTGACCCCATTGCAGATAGGAGAAAACATGGCTTGGGTTCAATTTTGGGTGTGTAATAACACAGAGGGAAGTATTTTGGGCATGGATCTAATATCACAGTTGGGAGCCCTAGTAAATGTCAACAATAAAACAGTAAGCCTCATATGGCCAGGGACAATGGGACCCCAGCGATTGTGTCCTCTTGTGTGCCATGTGGCATCAGTGGTAGCTAGTATTCAATGAAACTGGTCCGAAGAAGGGGTTTGGGGAGCCCTATGTGCACTATATCCTGAAGTGTGGACTCAACACAAGCAGGACTGCGGCAGGGCAAATATACAGCCGCTAGTAATATAAGGACCCAGTCACACGCCGCACAAGCAATACCCAATAAAGCCACAAGCACTAGCAGCAGTTAAGCAAATAATTAAAGACTTGGAAAAGCAAGGAATTGTAAAACGCACAGCTTCCACAACCAATAGCCCTATATGACCAGTGTCCAAACCTGATGGTTCCTGGAGGCTGACTATTGACTACACTCACCTGAACAAAGTAACACCAAGGGCACATGCTATTGTGGAATTCCAGTATACCTGGAACAGACTGCCACAAGGATTTCATAATAGCCCCACCCTGTTTCATCAAGCTATGGCTGAGTATTTGATTCAGTGCAAATTTGGAGCATATCAGAGCATTTGTATCCACTATGTAGATGACCTCCTTTTGGCCATCCCCATGGAAATGTCTCATGTTGGGGCCTTGGTAGAACTCTTAGGAGCCCTCAAGGAGGGGGGAAACAAGGCCAGTCCAAAGAAAGCACAGATCGCGAAAATGGAAGTGATTTACCTGGGATATGAGGTGTCTCGGGAAAAACGCACCCTTACGGAAGATCGGAAAAAGGCACTGCAGGCACTCCCCCTACCTACCAGTGTTAAAGGGCTCAGGAAGGCTGACTTTTCAACTATTGTAGGATGTTTATTCCAAATTTCTCACACAAAGCTAGCCCACTGCAGGACATGCTAAAAGGGGGGAGGGGAGGAGCAGAATTGCTGCAATGGAGTGAACAAACCAAAAAGGCCTATGAAGACCTTTAAGGGGCCCTTGCTATAGCCCCAGCTCTTGGACTGGCAAATGGCACTATACCTTTCCATCTGTGGACAAATGTGGGACAAACACATTATAGTGCAGTTTTGGCTGAAACACATGGAGACTGCTATCGACCTGTGGGATACTATTCACCCAAAACCCCTGGAGCAGTCAAGGGCCTACTGCCCTGTGTGCAGGCCCTTGACTGTGTATCCTGGGCCGTTCAGACTACAGTCATTGGTGGGAGCCAATAAAGTTGTATTGCACACCCCGCACAGTGTAGTAGCACTTCTGCAAATTAATGCTCTAATCAAATCAGTGATGGATGCTCGAAGAGCCAAGTGGGAAGCTACCCTGCTGTCCAAAAATATGAACGTCCAGGTCATAAGAGATGTGAATTTGAATCCTGCCAGCATGATGTTGGAGGAAACTGAAGGGGAACCACACCAATGTGTTCTAGTGGTAGAGGAGATAGAACAAGGGCCACTTCAGACATTTCCAATAGCAGACGCAGAACTGACACTCTTTGTAGATGGTTCTCGGAAATATATGGATGGAAAACCATACACTGGGTGGGCCATGGTTGATGGACATGGAGAGGTGTGTCAGTCTGGACCCTTGGATAGCTCTTATTCGGTTCAAATTGCAGAAATAGTAGCACTTACGAGGGCCCTAGAAATGGGGCGAGGCAAAATGGTGTAGCGTAAGGTACACTTATAAATTTCAATTAAAGAAGTGAATTTATAGTATCACCTTATCACGAATCCTGGAATCTTGTAGAACTCAATTTCTGTAATAATTGGACGCAGACACCAATTCCAAAGATATAAATTGTCAAATTTATTCAAAACAAAGACTAAATGTAGCACTACATTAATTATACATGTAGTGTTATGTTGGGTGTATTTGGATAAGAGCATTTGGGCTCTGAGCTGAAGCACTGATCTAAAGAAGACCTCTCCCCCCCCAAAGTTATCAGATTTCCTTAGCTCATCAGCTTGGAACTGGTTTGCATCAAAGTGACAGTTTTGGGGAGGATGGCACCGAGAATGGGCCGAATGGTTTAGAGTCCTGCTGTGAAATGTCTGGAGAAAGGGGCCTGTAGGTGATAAAAACTCTTTGAAGTGGATGAGAGCCGAAATCCCGACATAGAGCTACGAACCCAGGCCAACCGGCATTTCCAAAAGATGGCATGGATTGACATCAGTCATAAATCAAGCCCCCCTCCAATAGGACACCTATTAGCCTGTAGCTGTAGCTGTAGCTCTGTTGCCAGAACTGGAACCAGAAACCAACCAAGTCTTTGCCGGCAACAGAAGAGTTAAACTGGGAGAAGGAGATTAAATATTTTTATTAAATAAAGAACCTTACAGACTATGCTGTCCGCCTGTGACCACCTGATCAGTGGAGTTGACTGTATACGAAAGTGTCAGTCATTTAAATAGCTATTTGAGTCTTAAGAAACTTGACCCTTGGAACGAACAGGGCCCTGCTTTCTTCAAAGACTTTGTCTTCAAATAAGTACGGTGAGAGACCCTGCTTGCCAAGAAGATTTTGTGCACAACCTTGGAGCCTTCAAACCAGTGGAAAATCTGTTTGGAAACGACTCTACTTTCGCGAAACCCCAACTTCCAGGTGCATCGACTGAGTGGAAGTTCTTGGACAAAGCCGAACCGGACTGCCTTTGTTCCAAACCACACGGACCTCGTGCCGTGTGCTGTTATCTGAGCCCGAAGCCAGAGAGGCCTCTCTGCGATGAAGTTCAGATAAGTTTAACAGTTTGGAGTTCATGATTCATGACATTTGAGAAATCAATTAGAAATGTTAATCTGTGATTCATAACTCTATAATGTGTAATATCATTTAGTTTTCTTAAATATAAATGTGTGTTGCATTAAACTGTTTTGTAGATAATTTTAGAAATAAAATCTGTCAACGCCGAGAAATATCTTCTCATTCCTGTTTAACTGTTTAGTCTGAAATTGACACAAGTTAATAGACATTAGATTATTGGGGGCCCTGCCTATCCTTAATCATTGAATAATAATCAGTTAAGGGAAATTGTGGTAACAATAAACGTAAACCTAAACGTAAATGAGACTGATATATATATAACGAGAAGTTACCTGACATAAATACAAACCTGCATAGTTATTTAATGTCTGACTAATAATACTAACGAGAGACTCACCTTCGTCTTACTAACCGGTATTGTAGTCAATGTGTTTATAACCTTTTTTGTTTAACGATTTGTGTTATCATATGCGATCCCATGGTCTTTGATTTGGTCACGGAAGTGATTTGTCTTTGATTTGTTGTCCATGAGTTGAATTTTAATTAGTTTTTCCCTTTTGTATAATTAGTGTAGTGCTACATTTAGTCTTTGTTTTGAATAAATTTGACAATTTATATCTTTGGAATTGGTGTCTGCGTCCAATTATTACAGAAATTGAGTTCTACAAGATTCCAGGATTCGTGATAAGGTGATACTATAAATTCACTTCTTTAATTGAAATTTATAAGTGTACCTTACGCTACAATGGTTAACATGTACACAGACAGCCGTTATGTCTTTGGGGTGGTGCATGATTATGCTAAAACCTGGCAACGACATGGCTTTTGTACTGCAGCAGGAAATGAGATTAAGCACCAAGATATAATTAGAAAACTTATGCAAGCCACCCATGCACCCCTTGTTGGTGCTGTAATAAAGGTCAAAGCTCACCAGAAGGAAGACACAATGGAAGGGAGAGGAAATGCAGCTGCTGACAGGGCACCAAAAGAGGCATGCAGTCCCAGCTTCACCAGTAAAAGTACATTCACCAGGAGAGGGAAGATTAACACTAGAAGACATTAGAGACTGTTATGAGACAAAGAGAGGGCTGAAATGGAAAAATGGAAGAAAGCAGGAGTTGCATATGAGGAGGATGGACTCTGGAGCGACCCTATGGGTAGAGCTGTTGCTCCCACATATATTCAACAGGAGTTGTTAAGCATGTACCACGGGACAACCCATACAGGACGAAACGCTGTGCTACATCAATTAACAAATACTTCGTGATAGCCTGGGATGGGATGTGAAGTTGCCAAGTACTCTGTCAGTGATGCCTTGTGTGCGCAGCCTGTAATGGAGGAAAAGCCATCAAAGCCCGCGACCCACGGGGCCTTGGACCCAACTTCAGATAGATTTCACAGGGCCTTTACCTCCCAGCAAAGGCAATCAATATATTTTTGTCATTGTCGACCAGTTCACACGATGGGCAGAGGCATACACCACCAGAAACTGTACTGCTGAGACAGCAGCACCCCAACTGTATGTTTTATGTTGTGTCTTGTCCTGTGTTTTTCTTGGGATCTGCCAATAGTTAATATTACTCAGTCAACATGTCTAAAGATAGGTCAGTATGTTAGGTTGCCCCAAGGGGGAAAAGGGGAATGGTTAAAGAAACCGAATATGTGGCTATCCACCTTTAGTAATACAGACCCAATTGTAATAGGCGATACTTCAGCTCAGACTGTATTTATTCCCCAGCCCGGTATAGGGCTAAGGTTACCGAAATGTGACCCTGCTGGAAAAAAAAAACTACCTCAGAGAAAATGTCATGCAGCTGGAGGTACCATCCTCAGTCTCTTATCGTTTATTATGGTGTGACCTGGTCTCAGAGCCTCTTGGTACAGACCCTTTGGGGACATTATTCAAACCCTTATCTTCAACCAATATTTCTCACATTACAGCTTCAGGTGGAACAGCTGATATTCTGAATGTATATGATGAGTATACAGGATTAAGTAGTTTTGTATGTGTGTGTGCAACTGTTTCCTACCTTAACTCCACCCTCCTTGATTTTGGACAGGTAGTTAATGTCACAGCAGGCTGGACCCACCTGCCACCAATCTTATGGGAAAATGGCATGTCGGGACAATATTGTCAGGAGTATTGTGTACACCCTACAACCTGCCATGGGTGTACAGATGAACGCTATTTTAATTTGTTTACATGTGGATATGAGCCTCCAACTACATGTCCCCAGTTATATGATCCACCTCCAGATGGCATCATCCGAATAGGCCCTAATAAGACTCTTTTACATGACGTTGTCATGGTAACTGTGCAGGTGGAGTATAACCTTTCAACTGTAATAGCACCCCTCTTAAACATTTGTAAAGATGATCTAGCTTCGGCAAAATGGCTTTGAAAGCAAATCAAAACAAAAGTAAAAGCTTATAACACTCACGCATCACATATCCAAACACATATATCAGGTAGTAGGAAGAAAAGGAGCATTATTGGCGATATTGGCGGATTGTTTGCTAGTACCAACTCAATGATGAACTCATTGAGTTAATGGAGAGACAGATTGGCAATATGTCCAGTGGATTAGATCCCAGACCGCACAAGGGCTGGGACACAACCTGAGGAGCCTTACACACTCTTACTGCAGTGAAAATGACAGGGAATGCATTTATACAATATTCAGAGGCCATGATTGATGTAATCACAAACATCACTCAATCTCAATCTAAAGGTCAAGCTTGTGATGTTTTAGCCAGAGACCTTTTAGATATGTTACAGGATGATATAATAGATGTGAGAATGGGACCACCAATGCCACCTTCTTATACTACAGCAGACCCCAGTCTTGCATTTATGGAAAATATTTCTACTCAACTGATTGTTGCTGTACCTCGGATTTCCTCTACTTCTACTTTTCGTTATCTTTTAGTCTATCCTGCAGTTACAGCTTCCCAGACCTACTCTAACTCTTCGCTTTATATCTATAGGTAACCCTTCTAACGGCACTGTATATCACCTGGGGACCTCTGGATACATGTCTCCATCTTCTGCAGGGTTACTTATGACCACTGCTGACTGCTGCACAGAAACAGTCTCTTTAATAATTTGCTCCTGTTCTACCCTTCGGCATTTTAGTAATACTTCAGCAGCCGTGATCACAGTAACCCCTCTGTCTGTTTCTCAGACTGCTGTACAAGTTTCAGTTATTCAGTGGTGCTTTATTACCTCCCTGCCATCCTATCGGTACGGGCCTTTGACATGCCCCACTCAACCTGCTATGTGTCTACAGATCACGGACTCATTTGATTTGGGGGATTTTCATCTACCAGGCAGGGTGTTTACTGGCATGATTGCTCTGCCTTGGTGGCACGGGCATCTCATTGAAGACGGTACTCCTGTTGCTATAGCCCGCCGGTTGCTCAGTGTCACTCTACAGGAAGTGCGGAGGGCGGTATCACTGGTCAAGGGAGAGGTGGTCCAAGGAAGGTACCAGGTAAAATTGGGAAATAGTGTGGTCACAGCCTTGTCTGAGGGCAATCGAACTTATATTATTTGGTGTGATATTGGCTGTATATTAGCGGCTGCCACCTCAGTAGTGGTCTGTGGCAGGGTGGCCAGCAATGGAGGTTTGGAGATGGACCAAACAAGTACAAAACAAGACTTTAATTACACAAACAAAATAAACTGGCACGATGGCCAAACAAAAAGATACACAAAACTCAAAGAATAATACACAGGATGGACCTGATCTTCACTGTGTAAAAAGAAAATGTCCACGCTCAAACAAAATAGCACACACAACACTGGGCAGGTTTCCTCCCACCCCCAACTCTCCAACACTCCTTCTCCTAATGGGAGGCTGAGGCCTCCTTATATAGCAGGTGGCTGGGGTTGATTGACCTTAATTGATCACTCCAGTCCGTTGCCAGTCCACGCACAGGCAGGGAGGCACAATTAACCCCTCCCTACCACAGACCTCCCCTCCCCGTATAACGTACGGAAGGCCACCATCGGCCACCCCCTCCCCAGCTGTAATCCAACACTGAGGGGAGGGCGGGAGGGCCGAACGGGAAGCCACCTCCTCCCCCAGGGTCATACACTCTGGCACTATCCTCCCTCTTCTGTGACCCTGGGTGAGGCAATGGTCCCTCTCCAACATAGACACATTTGGTTTCCGTATTCCACACCTCCCCCCAGGAAGACAACCACAAACATTACAAGGGCGACTTTTGGAAACCTGTGACTGACCCTGAACCACATGTCATGCATTGTATAAAAGCTGTTAACTTCTGCTATTCAGAGTGAGACTCCGCTCAGGTGGAGAGCTTCCATGTCAGAGCCTCCCAGGCCTGGCATGTTAAATAAATACTTTATCCTCTGTGCATCAAGACTGGGTTCTTCAGGTATAGTTGTGTGTTGGGAGTTATACAATAAGATCAGTTCTCACTCCAGCTATTAGTACATAATACATCTTTTTTTATTGTAATTATATGACACCTTCACTTTCTCACTCCGTTCAAGAAGTGATTCTATAATCTCAGGGCACATTTCTCATAAACCACTTGCAAAATAAGTAAAGTCCATTTTAACTCTAACGTTTTAAGTATTTCTAAATTATTTTATTCCTACCAAATTCTTCATCTACCTAAATTAACCTCATTTTAGTTATCTGTTATCTGAAGTGTCCTGACTAGTTTGTCCAAAAGTTGGTTGCCAGGGAGTTACATGCAGGAGTCATGCCCCCTGCACCTTGTTTGCCACTTTTAAGATATGAAAACACCGGACCCCTGATGGGGGGGTTTGCGAAATGTCAACCTAGAGGGAGTGCTGGCAATTAGACGACGATGGGGTGTGGGGGATTAAGGGCAAATTGTACACTGATAACAGTTTTACAGTAATTAAAATAACCGGACATCTCCCAAAAATACTGGACGGGGTCAAAGTACATACACTACATGGCCAAAAGTATGTGGACACCTGCTTGTCAAACATCTCATTCCAAAATCATGGGCATTAATATGGAGTTGGTCCCCCTCTTTGATGCAATAACAGCCTCCACTCTTCTAGGAAGGCTTTCCACTAGAAACATTGTTGAGGGGATTTCAGCCACAAGAGCATTAGTGAGGTTGGGCACTGATGTTGGACAATCAGGCCTGGCTGACAGTCAGCTTTTCCATTCATCCCAAAGGTGGGATGGGGTTGAGGTGAGGGCTCTGTGCAGGCCAGTGGTTCTGTGTCTCCTTATTCCTACTACTCATGGAAGAAGAACTTCACGATATCTTAATATTTCTTATCAAATTAAATATATTTCATTTTCTCTGCTTTTCATGCATATTCCTTTCTAAGACAAATATGTTTTTATTGAATATTGAATGTTTTTAGTTTTTACTTTTTTACTGAAGTTAAATACTTTCGTTATTTTCGAAAGGGGGACACTTTTACAGTATCATTCTAAAGCAATTAACTTTGAGAATGCATTTTAGAATCATTTAGCTCTTATTTTTCTTTTTTGTCCAAACCTATGAATGTATGCACAAAACAGCCTGGACATAATATCTAAAAATGCAACAGACTGTCTCACTTTCAGTGAATCAGTTACATGCTCCACATGCTAGTCTGTGTTTTTTCATTTGCTTGTTTTGTGTTGTTTGCTTGTTCTTCTTAAACCAACAACAATTAACAAATATGTTTGGGGCAGTCTAAACCCCAGATTAAATAAAAAGGTTTTATTCAATGGAAACGTGCCACCGAGTGCTGGGTTTACAATTGGCAGTAGGCAAGAAAGTTTAGGTGTTGATTTCTAAATCTGTAATATATGTTCTATTTTCAGTAACCATAGTTAAAGCATAACTCTTTTGGGTATTTGAATGTTTTGGGGCTCCCTTTGATAACAATGGAGCTCTCCGATTTTATGTACGACACTTTCAGGGTACATAAAATATTGAGTATTTCTGATAAATGAAATTATTAGAAATTATATTGGAAATAAATAAAATAAAAAATACATTCCAATTGACTGAACGTCATATTTTACAATTGACACTTGTAGAAATCCGGCTCAGAATGTATAATAATAATAATAATAATAATAATAATAATAATAATAATTGTATAATAATTATAATATTCTTCATGTATAGATGAATGTATAATGTATACATACATTATACATTATTAGTATTACTATTATTCAAATTCACAGCAATTGCTTAATGGAGATGTGCTGTTTTCTGTTGAATTATCTTGCTTTGCAATATTGTGGACACATACTCGTTTAATGTTCAAAAATATGCTTCACTATAGCCAGTAACGTTGTAAATGAGATTAAAAGTAAACGGGTTAATTCAACATGGAGACATTTTCGTAACTTTGCAAGGAATATAAAAATGATTGCCCAGACACAACACTTTATATATATATATATATATGTGTGTGTGTGTGTGTGTGTGTGTGTTTGAAATGTATGAACCCCTATGATTGATACAGATACATAGTAATTCCCGCGTACTACAGTACCACTAAAATATGTTCAGGCATACATAAGGACTACTATGTTCGGTGCAGCGTTCGTAGAATTGGTGGCTCTGCATTGTGCACCTTTATTATTTTGAGTTACGCAATTTGGGAAATTCCGCCGTTGAAAAAGCTTGACTTGCATGGCAGTCAGCCAGCCACATAACGGTCACGTGATTTACAGTCACTGTACACAGAAATATAGGAAGCTGGTTTACATTACAGTACAGCGTGTGTAATTTAAGACAGCATGGCTTTGAACTGGATATAGAAAGATTTGCATTTCATCTAATGTCTTTATGCCGATGGTGTTTGTTATCTCTCAGACTTATTGTGCAATTAATTAATCAGAATTAAAAAATGCAATCTTGTAAGGCGAGCAGCAGGACATCAAACTGAAACGTCATCTGTCTGGCTTGTGGAGTTCAACTAAAGCGGGGGCGTCAACAGCGTGAGAACTTGAAGAGAAAATATAATATGGCGATATAAGAATGAAGAGAAAGGACGTGGGATTTGACAAGAAACGGGGTTTGTCAAAGCTGAATTATTAAAACCAGATAGTCTCGCTAAAAATGTGGGTGTTTCCTAAAATGTTTAGTTTTATTTTTGTATAAACATAAACACCGAACACATGCCATGCCAGTATGTTTAGTAAAACAAGAAAATAAATCAGTAGCAGTAAATATTTAATACAGTGCACTAGTTCTTATTGTGTTAAAAAGCAATGTTGTGTTAAAGTGTATATGCAAGTAGTGGTATCTTGCATATACACAATAGCAAAAAATGCTTTGTAATTTTGATTATATTTGTTCTATTACCAAACACGTCCCTACGCTTTACTAAACAACAACAACAAATAAACATGCATACGTCTTCTTTAACGACACCGCAGTATACATTTTTGTATTTATCTTACGTATTCTTAGTATCTATGTTTATGTTTGTACTAGGCAACAGTGTAACTAACATGCAAATCTCACTAGTATTTCAGTGTAAAATTCAGCAGTGCAGTCACTTATGCTGATTTTATTATAATTTGTTTACCGATAGATGATCAAAGTAACAAATGTATCGTGGCAGAAAAGTAATTGATGACACACTGTTTTCAAAATCCTATAAACTATGTTTACAACACAATCATAAAACTGCAACCACCACTGAAATGACGATTTGAAACCACTGTGATGCAGGATGTTCAGCATGTGTATGCATAAAGTTTGTTGCATACATTATATTCCGTTCCCCATGTGGCCTTGGGACACTACTGTAATTTGTCAAAATACATCTGTCTTACTTGTATTTGATTGTAACACAACAATTGTATTAATATAGAATATTGTCTTTTCTAGGACAGGACAAGCAAGTAGTGATTATGCACGAATTTGGAACCTGTTTTCTTTAATTCCCTGTCGAAAATGAACCGTACACATTATGGATGAGAGCGTGATGACATTTGATAAGAGGGTACTTTTGTAATGACTTGGCTGATCTGGATCACTTACTTTATACTACTAGTTTCTGTCGGTAAGTTCCTGCAACTGGTTATACATCTAATTATTGCTCTTAACGGCAAAGTATAGTTAATCAAATACTTAATACGTTATTGATTTTTGTGTTTCGATGTTTTATATTTAACGGAACACAATATTATTTGACTAGGTGGACTGATCATGAAAACAATATAATATTTAATTTGGATTCTAATTTATTTGTGAAAAATGTAGGCTAATGCTGCCAAATAAGCAAAGTTTAACATTAAATGTATGCTTTCATTCCATTACTTAAGGGGCATGCATGTAAATTGGAAGCAATATTTAAGTGTTTAAGTACAGTATTTTTTCCATTTGGATTATACATTTCTTTCTGTTACTGTTTTTTCCCCCTTCCACCACAGGTTTATGCCACCTCCCAGCCCCTGTCAATGTGACCATGGTCTCTCACAATTTTGTTCATACTCTGAAATGGAAACCAGGTGCTGAATCTCACGCGGGAACCAGATACAGAGTTGAAGTTTACAATGTTAAGTAAGTGTGCTCAATATTTATCTCAGAAGACATAGCCATTTACTGATTAAGCCTCTAACCCTGGTGAATAGGAATTATTTCATTATATTAAACATGTAGCCTACACCCATATTCTGTATGTACTTCCATGTAAAATCTATGTTTAAATATATAGCCACCTGGAAGTGTTTTTTTTTAAATTGCAGACAAGGTGGAGGTTGGATTCCTGTGATATTATGCCTGAATATCAGCAGTCCTACAGAATGTCATCTGACCGAAGAGTTTAATGAGACAGATGGCAGATACCGTGCTCATGTTCAAGCCTTCACTGACAGAGTGCAGTCTAATTGGTCCACCACTGAGAATGAGTTTACCCCCATTGATCAAAGTAAGCAAATCCTTTTGATTCACCGATAGTTAAAATAAACCTTAGTTTTATAAAACAAAAATAAAAATTATTCAATTAATCAATCAAAAAGTTTATGTAGCGCACCACATAAAAAAACAAGAATAACAAATAACATAAACATTAGAACATTAGAACATTATCTCCAACAGTTCTGAAAATCTTGAAAATAACGGTGCTTATTAAGTTAGTTGGCGTATGAGCAAAATTGTATTGTAAAACCTGTATTGTATTAACTTAATTTGCCTATGAAAAAAACGGTATTGTGGAGCCTACTGTTCAACATCATATTGCACTGAAAAGCTTAATGAAGCTCTTCTTTCTCAGCATGCAGTGCATCATGGACTATCCCACTGCTCACATTGATTCATTCTCTGGTGTATACTATCATTCTCTATGTAAACACATTCCCCATTGTCCCATATGTATGTACCAAATTCCATTGCTCCACATGCAATATTTTCATGATACAGTTGTTTGCATAGGCTAAATAAATTAAATCCAATTAAGTCCAATGTGAAGACAAAAGAGACCCCTTTCACACTTAACTCATATGTGAACGGGGTCATAGATTTAGGCCGGCCCTGGTCCGGGTCAAAACTAGTCCCGCTTTTCGACCCGGCATAAATCTTTCGACCCGGCGTAATGCCGGCCTAAATGTGACTGTGAACGCGCCGGGCTCCGGGCCGGGTGAAAAGCGTCAGCGTGTGACGTAACTTAAGCCCCGCCCCCAGAGACGCGTGTCTGACAGACGCGGAATAAACCAGAGTAAACACGGGCACCGAAACTTCTGCACCGCTGCAGGACACAGTATTGTCTCTGTATTGTTTGAATGTCATATCGACCTATAGCCTTAAATGTACTGATAAATTTCGCTAGCTCACATCTTTATATATATTATAAAAGTCTAGGCTAAGTAATGAGTTATAATGATGTAAACAGTTCAAACTACTCGGTCGATTAAAAGTGTGTAGCTTGCAAAATTGCTATTGTTTGTTCTAGTACTAAGTATGATTGAAGTCTGAAATTTAACAGTATGCATTTTACACGTGGAAATTGCATTGTGAAATTTTAAACGGACCATAACTTTATTAATTATCCGAATTTTGCATTAAAACGATATAAATTTAACCGAAGCAGGTTTCCATTCAAATCAATGCATTTTAATACGAGACCAGCTATTTACTATGCAATCCGAAATGCGATTATATTGAGCTGAGCAGTACAATCACAAATGCCAGCGTTAGAGGTAAAAACTGGGACGATGCAGAAATGAAAGCGCTGTTTACAATGTGGATGAAGATAAAGTTAAAACAGAAACCGCAGAAGTGCACAGAGCTGCTGTCTGATAAAATTATAGACGCGTCACAGAGGCTGCTTTCGATGCAGACGATGCATACTACTGCACAAGATTTTTTGTGATTTAATGCAGATGTCCGAATAAAGGTGCTTCGCTTTCGGGTGGATTGTATAACAGCACTTTTACACTTGCAGAACCGAAGATAGACATTTGAAAAGGGAAATATATTAATTAGATTCCCCATTGAACCAGCACATTTTTAATTATTTTAGAAAGCTTCGGCTGCAAAGGGTTAAGATTACTTTCAAATAAAATATAGAACCGAACAATAGCCAATCGATATTAATAAGTTGTGATTATAAATACAGCGCATACACCTGTAAGCAGACGTAATGTCCTGCGTCACTGGTTTGTTTGAGCAGATTTGATTCCCGACATGCATTTCGTTTAGGCCGGCTTTTCGCCCGCATATATGAACGCACTTAGGCTGCTAAAACCGCAAGTGTGAACGGGGTGAAAGCCTCTTTGTAAGTAAGCCAGTCGACTCAATGAAATTACTAATACTAACAACAAATTCCATGTCAATTAGTTTATCGAAATTGATTTAACTGCTGTGAGTAGAAAGTGTTCTCATATACTCTTGTGTTTTACTAAATATTATAATGAAATCATAAATATTGATATATTTTTCCTTCTAGGTATTCTGGATCCTCCAGAATTGAATGTCACCGGCATTGATAATGGTCTTCATGTAAAGCTGATACTCCCTGCAGGAAAGTTATATAACATCTATAAAGATTTCACCTATGACTTGGAAATATACAATATTGGGAATCAAAAGAAGGTATTTTATTAACACAGCCTTTTGCTACAACTAGATAACCAAAGTTTGGAAAGGGACAATTAAAAAGCAATTCTATAGCACCCATGAAATAGATTTGAAGAATTTTATATACTTTTATTTTATTTCTCATAGCTTACCATACAATGGCATTCAGGCCTGATCTTTTGTATCCGCTTAAAGTCCAAAACTCACTCCCTTCTTAATTTGGAAGTATTAATTCAGTTTCTTTATTGTCTATATACATTCTTTATACAGGCTTTTCTGATCGATTAGGTAAAAAAAAACAATAAAACGTAATATTCTACAGGAAACTGAGTGATATTTTTGTATATGAGGTGCTCTATAAATCTCTCTTATATTGAATGACTGTTCATCTTGTTTTAGTTCTCACATCCAATTAAAGGTTTGGAAGAGACAATCACTCATTTGGAGCCTGACAGAAAATACTGCATCCGTGTCAAGATATCCAGTGTCAAATCAAGACACTGGTCCAAGGAATACTGTGCCTCCACAAGCACTGTAATAAAAAAAGAAGGTAAATTATGCTGAATCATGTTTAAATAAGATGCATTCTTATTGAGAAACCAAATCTACAAATTGTGCTTAAAAACATTTGCTTACTTGTAAGGCTACCCAAATGATTTAACATTATTTTATCCTTTTACAAATCTTTACATTCCAGAGAGCAAATCTAAATGATTTATACATGTAAATATCTATTCAGAGGTTATCAAATGTGCCATAGGATGTTATTCTGTTACCTGTAGTGCAGATGCAGCCATTCTAATTATACAACCCTTTAGAAATATACACCGATTAGCCATAACATTACGACCACTGACAGGTGAAGTGAATAACACTGATAATCTCGTTATCATGGCATCTGTCAGTGGGTGGGATATATTAGGCAGCAAGTGAACATTTTGTCCTCAAAGTTGATGTGTTAGAAGCAGGAAAAATGGGCAAGTGTGAGGATCTGAGCGACTTTGACAAGGGCCAAATTGTGATAGCTAGATGACTGGGTCAGAGCATCTCCAAAACTGCAGCTCTTGTGGAGTGTTCCCAATCTGCAGTGGTCAGTACCTATCAAAAGTGGTCCAAGGAAGGAAAAGCGGTGAACTGGTGACAGGGTCATGGGCGGCCAAGGCTCATTGATGCACGTGGAAATTGCTGAAAAAGTTAATGCTGGTTCTGGTTCACACACAGTGCATCGCAGTTTGTTGTGTATGGGGCTGCATAGCAGCAGACCATTCAGGGTGCCCATGCTGACCGCTGTCCACTGCCGAAAGCGCCTACAATGGGCATGTGAGCATCAGAACTGCACCACGGAGCAATGGAAGAAGGTGGCCTGGTCTGATGAATCACGTTTTCTTTTACATCACGTGGATGACCGGGTGCGTGTGTGTCGCTTACCTGGAGAACACATGGCACCAGGATGCACTATAGGAAGAAGGCAAGCTGGCGGAGGCAGTGTGATTCTTTGGGCAATGTTCTGCTGGGAAACCTTGGGTCCTGCCATTCATGTGGATGTTACTTTGACACGTACCACCTACCCTGCATTGTTGCAGACCATGTACACCCTTTCATGGAAATGGTATTCCCTGATGGCATTGGCCTCTTTCAGCAGGATAATGCGCCCTGCCACAAAGCAAAAGTGGTTCAGGAATGGTTTGAGGAACACAACAACGAGTTCAAGGTGTTGACTTGGCATCCAAATTCCCCAGATCTCAATCCAATCCAGCATCTGTGTGATGTGCTGGACAAACAAGTCCAATCCATGGAGGCCCCACCTCGCACTTACAGGACTTAAAGGATCTGCTGCTACGTCTTGGTGCCAGATACCACAGCACACCTTCAGAGGTCTAGTGGAGTCCATGCCTCGACGGGTCAGGGCTGTTTTGGTGTCAAAAGGGGGACCTACACAATATTAGGCAGGTGGTCATAATGTTATGGCTGATCGGTGTGTGCATACAGTGAGGGAAAAAAGTATTTGATCCCCTGCTGCTTTTGTACGTTTGCCCACTGACAAAGAAATGATCAGTCTATAATTTTAATGGTAGGTGTATTTTAACAGTGAGAGACAGAATAACAATAAAAAAATCCAGAAAAACGCATTTCAAAAAAGTTATAAATTGATTTGCATGTTAATGAGGGAAATAAATATTTGATCCCCTATCAATCAGCATGATTTCTGCCTCCCAGGTGTCTTTTATACAGGTAACGAGCTGAGATTAGGAGCACTCTCTTAAAGGGAGTGCTCCTATACTCAGCTCGTTACCTGTATAAAAGACACCTATCCACAGAAGCACTCAATCAATCAGATTCCAAACGCTCCACCATGGCCAAGACCAAAGAGCTGTCCAAGGATGTCAGGGACAAGATTGTAGACCTACACAAGGCTGGAATGGGCTACAAGACCATCGCCAAGCAGCTTGGTGAGAAGGTGACAACAGTTGGTGCGATTATTCGCAAATGGAAGAAACACAAAATAACTGTCAGTCTCCCTCGGTCTGGGGCGCCATGCAAGATCTCACCTCGTGGAGTTTCAATGATCTTGAGAACAGTGAGGAATCAGCCCAGAACTACACGGGATGATCTTGTTAATGATCTCAAGGCAGCTGGGACCATAGTCACCAAGAAAACAATTGGTAACACACTACGCCGTGAAGGACTGAAGTCCTGCATAGCCCGCAAGGTCCCCCTGCTCAAGAAAGCACATGTACAGGCCCGTTATTCTGTCTCTCACTGTTAAAATACACCTACCATTAAAATTATAGACTGATCATTTCTTTGTCAGTGGGCAAACGTACAAAATCAGCAGGGGATCAAATACTTTTTTCACTCACTGTATATATATATATAAATGAATAAGGGAGTTTTCAGTGTATTTGTATTTTAATGTGTGTATTTCTAAAACTGTATTCATCCAGTTAGCAAATTGATTTTCTGTTATTTTCCTATATAGCTTCTGCCACTGCCGGACTTCTGTGCACATTAATCTTCCTGGGTGTGATAGCAGTTGCCTGCATCTTATTCAGACAAGTCTACTTTCCAAAGAACTCAATCCCAGAAGTTCTGGTAAGGCAGTATTTACTATTACCTGCTTTTGAAGTGCTCTAATTTATTTTGATACAAATACATTTTAGATTATTATTCAGGCTCCTTAAAAAGTCTTAAAAGGTCTTAAAATAAAATCTGGTAAATTAAGGTCATAAATTGTCTTAAATTTACCGTAAATTTGCTGTAGGTATTACATTTACGAATGGTGCGTTTAAGGCTGATGGGAAAATTGTCACTCACTGTTAAAATACACCTACCATTAAAATTATATATGCATTGTATTTCAATAAACTATATAGATAACACTGAAATAATGCACCTTTTTTGCAAACTGACCCAGGAGAACATTGAGATTCTATTTTCCCTGAGTTATTCATGTCCCTCAGACATACCACTGAGCAAAGCTGGGCCTCTCCAGGAAGTGGCAGAGGGGCACCTGGCATGCCAGGGGGTCTTGTTATATATTCTGCTGACCTTACAATCTTAATCAGCTTAATAGCAGATTTCCATGGCACATGACACACATAGTAACATCCTCTCCATTTATCAGCAAGAATGTAACAGTTGGAAAAAACAGGAAAAATTTGCTAAGTCCTCTGAGGGTTAACATAGTATTAGACAATGAGAGACTACACCGTTAAAATAAGTTTTACGTTTGCCTTATGTTAGCTAGCTACATTGTGTTTAATCTTTTCATTGTTTAGACATTTTTGGGTCTTAAATTATATTTGTTGAGGTCTTAAAAAGGTCTTAAAAAGCATTGAATTTGACTTTAAAAATGGTGCAAGAACCCTGTTATTATTCTTTGGAACACTTTTAAGAAGTGGAGACAACAAATTGTTTTCAAAGGAAGTCAAGTGACTATGCTAAATTCACAGAGGTCATATTATTTAGTTGTGTGTGTATATGTATGTTAGGAATACCAACAGTCATAAATTAGGCATGAACAAATAAGAACTATAACACTAATAACACTAATTCAAATCATGGATGTGTCTTAGTAGGTTACTACATTCTGTAAATGTAACTTTTTACATTTTAACTTGATGAGAATTAAATATATTTGTCATAAATATTTTAAACAGCTTCTCAAACTACCAAAATATTTATATAATTGAATGATATAGGAAATGTTATAACTATTGATAAAATTTAAAAGGTTTCACAATTAATGTTAGGCAGTAGTACCGGTACCAGTGGTGCACTGCAGTATCAAAATGTTCTGTTCTGTAGCGGACTTCCAGCAGAGCCGTACCACCGTGACACACGGTACTACCAGGAAATGATCCTGCCATTGCGTGTGCAGTCTGAAAAACTGAAGACGACTCAAACGACCAAAATGTTCCTCAAAAGTCATATTCATGCCAAAATGCAGAAAATGTCTAAATGAAATTCAGGCAAAAGAAGGCAATACATCCAATTTGATTAAACATTTATAAACAACGCTATTTTGTTGTGTTTCTATTTTTAGGCAGTCTTAGCCAAAACCTAGGAAGGTTGAGCCCTTAGAGCAGGAAAGTGCAGAGAACAGCTAGGTTACAGTAGGTCGTAACCACAGAAAAGAGTGTGCACACACCATAGAAGAGACAACCCAAAAGCTAGAAGAGCTCCAGAGCACCATGGTGCCCACTCCCCCCAAGAATAGGGAGGGAGTTATAGTAGGAAACTCGATTCTTAGAAGCATATATCACACAGTGTGTTCTAGTGATAAGGGGACCTGCATCGTATCTTGCCTGCCTAGTGCTCAGGTTACAGATCTCCCTAAACTAGTATATGGACTACAGGCCAAAGTTGGGGAGGATCCACTGGTCATGGTCCACATTGGAACCAATGACATAGGAAAAGATAGAAACATAAGAAGAAACATGTCTCCTTATAATTAGACAGAAAATAGAGGAGCATCTTAATGAAAACCATATTCTTGGAGATAGTCAACATGGGTTTAGACAAGGCAGATCCACTCCTAGGTCTTTCTCATGCGTTATTATTATTATTTTTGTCATTTAGCTGACACTCTTATCCAGGGCAACTTACATTTGTACCCATTTATACAACCGGGCATTTTACTGGTGAAGTGAAGCACCTTGCTCAAGGGTACAACAGCACTGCCCCACCCAGGATCTGAACCCACAACCTTCTAGTCCTAACCACCTTCTAGCCCTAACCACCTTCTAGCCCTAACCACTACTCCACAGTGCTGCCTGCGTTACTTCATTGAGTTCTATTCCTCCCATAGTGTAATTATAGTGGACATTTTTGTTACCTTCATGTAATACCTTGCACTTTCATCTGCCAGGTGTCGGCCCACAACTGAACTGAATATTATCCAAGTCCCTTTGAATAACCTGTGCTGCCGAGATTGCATCTGCTGAGACACCTATTTTAGTATAGGTATTGATTGGTCTGTAATTTCCTGGCTCAGTTTTGTCCCCTTTCTTGTGGATTGGTATGACATTTGCTGTCTTCCAGTTAGTTGGTACATCCCCTGTTCTAAGTGTCTTTTGGAATATTCGAGTTGAGTGACCTATAAATAATTTCCATCATTTCTTTTACTACTGTAGGAAATATACCATCTGTCCCAGGTGATCTGTTTGTTTTTAATTCTGCTAGTCCCTTTAGTTCCTCCTCCTCATTTATCCTGATCTCTCTCAGGGTTTGACTGGGCTGATTGTTAAACTGTGGCATGTTATCTGTTTTTTTCTTTTGTAAAAAGCTCAGTGAAATACTAATTTAGAACATTTGACACATCTTGTTCGTTTTCCAAGATACTTTAGCTGTTTTACTTCCTCCTTTATTGACCTCATGCTGTTGTAGTATTGAAAAAAGCTCTTTGCATTAGTTTTAGCTCCAAGAGCTATGTTTCTTTCAATTTCCCTCTTTGCTTTCCTGATCCCTTTCTTAAGATTTCTTTGCAGCTCAACATATTCTTTGTATTTTGTTTAATCTCTATCCCTTTTGTATGCGCTATACAACATTTTCTTTCTCTTGATATTTTTTGCATATCTCTATTAAACCATTTTGGCCAATGTTTTTTGGTCCTCAATTCACTAAGTTTTGGTACAGATTTCTCCTGAGCCTCAAGTAGTATATTCTTAAAATATAACCATCCATTTTCAACTGAATCTGTATCCATTGTGCTCCAGTCTACCTCTTTTAAGTGCCGCCTCATACCTTCAAGGATTGCTTTTCTAAAATTGTAGACCATTGTTTTAGACTTGGTCCTTGTTTTTTGAAAGAATGCCTCAAAGCTAACCATAATGTGAACGCAGTTTGCCATTGGTTCTCTAACTAGTGTCCCTCTGACTCTATCTTGATCATTTGAAAAGATCAAGTCAATGCATGCACTCTCCCTGGTTGGTTCCCTGACAAATTGAGTTAGAAAGCAGTCATTTACCATCTCAACCATTAGTAGTAGTCCTAGCTCGCTAGCTCACATCTTTATATGTATATATATATATATATATATATATATATATATATATATTAATAGTATAGGCTAAGTAATGACTTATAATGTAAACAGTTCAAACAACTCGGTCAATTAAAATAAAATTGTGTGTAGCTGGTAAACTTGCTATTGTTTTTTCTTTTGAAGTCTGAAATTTAACAGTATGCAATTTTCAGGTATAAAATGCATTGTGCAATTGTGAACGGGACCAGGTAACTTTATTCACTTATCCAAGTTTTGCATTAAGACGATATACATTTAACCGAAGCAGGTTTTCATACAAATCACTGCATTTAAAAATGAGACCAGCTGTTTACTATGCAATCAGAAATGCGATTATATTGAGCTGAGCAGTACAATTACAAATGCCGGGTTTGGAGGTAACTGGGACGATGCAGAAATTAAAGCACTGTTTACAATGTGGATGGAAGTTAAAAAAGAAACCAAAGGAAGTGTACGAGCGCTGCTGTCTGAGGATAATACTATAGAAGCGATCACAGAGGCTTCTTTCGATTGGTATCAATCACTCGCCCGACCAAGTTAAAAGGAAAATGAAAATGCTAAGATCAGAGAAAAGGTTGCATGTTTTTCTGAGGAACTCTGAAGAAATACTGAGCAGCAGCTTGGATTGCATGGGTCACATCAACCTGCAGCAAACAGCACCGAAGAGACAGACACTTGAAGTACTACTACTCTATATATGTACTGTATGTATGTGTGTGTGTGTAATACACATTTTCAGATTATAGATCTCAATAGGCTGTTGATAACTAATGCATACGATTTGTTATGATTTAATGTAGATGTCCTACTAAATGTGCTTCGCTTTCGGGTGAATTGTATAACAGCACCTTTAGACTTGCAGAACTGAAGATAGACATTTGAAAAGGGAAATATATTAATTTGATTCCCACATTTTAAAATGATATTAGAAAGCTTTGGCTGCAAAGGGATAAGATTACTTAAATATAGAACCGATCAATAGCCTATATCAATCAATAGCCTATATATCAATATTAATAAGTTGTGATTGTAAATACATCGCATACACCTGTAAGCATACCTAATGTAATGCGCATCTGGTTTGTTTGAGCAGATGTGTTTAATTCCCGGCATGCATTTCATTTAGGCCTCCTTTTCCCCACATATGTGAATGCACTTAGGCCTCCTAAAACTGCAAATGTAAATATGGTCTCTAAAAGAAGTAGAACTAAGATTGAGGTGGCCCAGGGCTGGCATAGTAAGTGTGAACGGGGTCTATGTGCGTTCACATATGCAGTAGAAAAGGAGGCCTAAGCGAGAGTGAGTGAGTGTGAGTACAGATTTTTTTCTATGGGAAATTATTGGTTGACAATATGCATATCAGCTGGAGTTTTGCTTGTGTTTTTTTCCCTAGTTATAGATCTATGTAGGAAGTAAATTAAATCGATTAAAATTATCTCCTTATTTAAATATTTATCTAGCAGTACAAAACACAATCCCCACATATTGCAACCAGGAAGTGTCATGACGGTCTTTTAGTTTTAGTTGTATTTTTTGAGAAGTGAGGAGGATATTTAGGCTTCCAGGTCCAGGATGCCTGGAATCCTATTGTTGTGGTAAGGATTTTTATTTTTTGGCTTCCAGGTCCAGGATGCCTGGAAGCCTCTTGTTTTTGTTAGGATTTTTATTATTAGGCTTCTATGCATGAAGCTTCATACACATGCATACCTTATGCCCCACTATTACGCTTGTTCATCAGAAGTTCCCCGGGTGCATGCTTTGTCCGCCATGTAGCATTCTCTGATTCCAGCTTTGGTGCCTTCTAATCCATGCCACTTATACCCACTGTGACACAAATTGGCATGCATGACACTAGTACAGAGTCCTACCAGGGGTGTTAAAGGCTAGTTGTCCCAATTAAAAACATGGGTGCTGTGGGCCAATGAAATAAAACGTCGCTTCAGACAAGTATCACATTACCTCTACACTGGAATGCAGTACGCACATGAAACTCAGCACCTATGTCTATGTCTGTGCATTGAACATAAAACCTGATTATTAAGTGTGTGAGGTACACGGTTAAGCCACAATGTTGGATTTAACATGTGTCCGCGTGCGAAAATGAAAACAGCTACTATTCCGGAACTCTAAAGCCCAGTGCCCTGAAACATTGCATGTCTTACATAGATACTGCTGTCTATCACATCTGCAAGAGGCAAGTGACTGCATTCAAAAACATGGCAGCCACAAAAAATGACTGTGCACGAATGCAAAATACGCGGAATAATTAAAATATGAAATTGACCCCAGAAAAACCTATAAGCAATATTCAAAATCTCACCAAATTGTGTTACAATATGTCACTTATGAGAGCAAATATCTTCAGAACTATAGCCTAATGTACTTACATTGTCAGTGATTAAACTAATACAAAGATATGTCAAAGTTGATGAAGCCAAGTTGATAGGACACAAAACCTGGCTGCTGTACTCCAACCAAAATGACAGACACATCATGACATTCCTAAGACCTCTACCTCCATCATGTGGCCAAAATTGGGAATTGCATTCTGCATCTTGAATGACACAATAATCAATTGTGCACAAAAAATGAAAGCCACAAATATATACTCCTTTGGATTGAAATTGAAAATAACACATTTCATAACACATGCATTTTAACTATTATTTAAACTGCTTGCAAAAATCTGAAACCTACTGATACAACATGGAAGCCTTAAAAGTTGCATGCAACTTCTAGTTGTTATTATTTTTATTATTTTTCCGCCGTTTTTTTCAAAAGCCTATAAAAACCAAACTGCTTGACGAAAAGTCATGAAACATACAGTGATAGATGGCTATGTAGTGCTATGTCATATGCAATATGGAGGCCATATGTCACATGGTCTGGTGGCCATAGTGGCTTAAGTGACATTTTGGACAATCTTGAAAAATATTCTTCTCCGAGAACGCTAATGGTAGATTGGTCGAACGTACCCTCTCAGTTTTCATCCCTGCAGCAGCGCCTCCACACAGCAAGAGGGTGGCACCGTAATTGTCGGCTCCTCCCTTCATAAAAGGGCTCAAGCCTGGACGGGCGTTCACCCCTGACCCCCAGCGATGGCGGGATTTGATAGGCTACAGCCCCAGGTAGCTGAGGTTGATGGAGCTCTTGAATCTGACATCAGGAAGTTTAAAAAAATCTCGTTTGTTTACTTTAGCGGAAGTGCAGCTGGCCTGAACCAAAAAGCTCCACTGCGCCACTGATACGAGTGATACCTGTATCTGTCTACATTACATTTTTAAAGAGACCTAAGCCCAACTCATCAGGCTTTTTCAACTGCCATTTTGAGTGACAAGCGAACGCCCGGCACGTGAGCTCCGCCGGAGCAGCAGCGTCTCTGAGTCTCTGATCTCCATCCAGCATGTACTGCTCAGTGTAAAATCTGCTTTCACTGACACATAACTATCACTGAGTATTAGAATATAATAATACAATATTCGAGCATCACTATAAAAATTCCCCCTCCCCTTTAAGATTAATTGCACACATACGTTGCTCTCAAAGATACGGGTTTAAAAACTGCTCTCAGGTTATTCATTTCAATAGGCGTTGTCACATTTATTTAATGCATTTTGAAGTAAATCAGCCAACTACAGTGGAACTCGTTTGCTCTTATTTGCAGCACTGTATTAACATGGCGAACATGAAGAGCTAAAGTCTAAAACACAATCCGAAACAAGTAACGTAGAACATGCAGTCTGCAAGGTGAAGTGTACTGTATGGAGTTTATTGCTGTATACATGTATTAAATATGTTATTGGTTTGGGGTTGTTTTGTTTCTATACAGTAATTAATTGATTACAATGCCGTTTTTAATGATTGTTTTGCAGTACGGGTGCAGTGCATTGTATTGCTAAGTGCTTGCTCACAACTGTTCTGCTGAAGTCTGTCAGATGTGCATACGTGTGTGTGGGACAATAAGTTTTGAAAATGAAATTACAAAACATCCAGTAAAGTGGCTGTAGTTTTATGCAAATATACTGTGATGTGTAAATTAACAATATGCTACGTACTATTCAGTACAGGGGCGTTACATTTTAATTCACATTACTGTACATTACATTTTATTTATTTAACAGACCATATTTAATGCTGTACATATAAAATACGGTTTTGTGTGGCACTATAACATGAAGTCATTGTTTCTAATGCAATAATCATTAGCTGGCTGTTATATTCTCATAAAACTCACATGAACAACAGCCTAATAATACTCGGATCACATTATATAAATGAAAGCTTTTATTTTATTTTTGGTAATATTATATGGAAATTATGCTTCAAGGCATTCAAGACAGAAAACGGGGGACACTTCTTCACACATTCTTATGATAGTCGAAATCGTATAAGCAATCGCTTTTTTCATTTGCATACGAAAAAACAAAACAAGGTTTTCCAAATTGGCTGAAAAGCACCTGATCAGGTTGCAACTCTGCTCCCCCATCCCTATGCAATTAAGTATGAATCTGTATAGTCTGGAAAAGCTCATATTATTTGCTTACATGTGCTTCACATAAAATGATTACTCAAATGCAGTATATATTTTTCTTATTACAAATCTCATCATCCGGGTTTGTATATTTAGAATATATATAGCGACGTAAAACAGTGAAGTGCCGTATAGATTTGGGAATATCATTAGTGAGGTACAGACTGGGGCGGCAGGTGGCGCCGCGGCCTCACAGCTCCAGGGGTCCTGGGTTCGAGTCTTGGCTCGGATGTCTGTGTGGAGTTTGCATGCTCTCCCCATGTCTGCGTGGGTTTTTTACTGTCGCCAATTTGATTAATAATAATAATAATAATAATATGCACGAAACATAATAAACCTTTGATGACACATTGTTGTTGAAAATAAAATGTGGTTTTGAAATCAACAAACTTTCATTACCAGACTTGTGCTTACAAAAACTTTATTTTATATAGCCTATTCTTTATTTTCACGTATGTTTTATCACAGAACAAGAAATAACTGTATATTATAATACTTTTATAATATCAATTTCAAATGTGCTGCAAACATATTGCCATTCTTCTGGAAATAGATAATCAGTTTTAACAGGACACAAACATGACCAATAAGTTGATAATAATAAATACATACATGTTTATAAGGTTTATTTATTTATTTTCATTGTATTGTATACATATGTATGTATTGCCAAGAATCTTCAAAGATCTTCTTCTCCGAAACGGTTGGTCCGATTGATTTTGCACCTTGGCTAGCTCCTCTATCAGATTTGTTCAAGGCAAGTTGATTGAGAAAATAAGATGGCCGCCATGAGCCAATCAAATTTCAGAGATGGTCAAGTTGCAAATAAATGCATATGGTGCAGTATGGAACTATGTTAGAATGTAGATGTGGACTTTGTCCTCTTCTCTCTCAGTGAAATCGTAACTTATGGTGACATGTTATATACTGAACCATGCAGAAACGCTGGCTCTATGCAGTGGATTTGAAAGGGTGAACATAAGACGTTTACTGTGCGAGCTACACCAGAAAAAATGGACCTGCTAATTGAGGTGCTTATTATTAATAATTGGAGATAATTGCCCCTTAATGAAAAACATTGCTTTTACAAGCTGTAATTATATGTAAGGTGTACATCGGTAATCAATCTGACAACAAAATGAAACAAAGTAAGCAACTAAATGAGGTTTGGAAGGTAACTGCGAATTGAAAAGCTGCAGCAGTTCTAAGTTATACAAGTTTATAGATTGATGTACACAAACAAGACTTGTAGATTAAAGTGTTTACTCATTTATTATGATACCAGAGCTATTTAAATTATAACTAATTTAATTAAAAATGATAAATTGAAATCAAATCAGGGTCGTTGTTTTTTTTAGATTAATACTGGCTTGTACTTTAACATATTTGACCACAAGAGGGGGAACTTGACCATGAAAACTCAATTTTGTCAAAATTTGCCTTCAACTGATTTATATTATTAGGAGTCTGAAATCATACGTTTCTTGACTGGAATCACCTGAAAGCCTCAATAGTATTATTATTATAATTTTTCTGCCATTAATTTCAAAAGCTTATACAAGCAATACACTTCATACAGCGATATACAGCTGTGTAGAGCAATGCCATATGTAATATGGATTCCATATGTCACATGGGCTGGTGGCCAGATTGGTGTAAGTGACACATTTTGGAAAATTTTCAAACGTCGTCTTCTCTGAAACCGCAGGTACGATTGATGTGGAAATTTGTACACATGCCTTTGGATAGATCCTCCATCAGATTTTTAAAGGCAATATGATTGATGAAACAAGATAATTGCCATGAGCCAATCAATTTTCAGCAATGGTTAAATTGCATAACGTGTCATAAAGAGCAGGTTTGAAGTACATTAGAATGTGTTAGACTGTGTTAGTACTGTGTAGATGTGTACCCCCTGCATTGCTGCTTGCACCTATATTTATTATTATTATTCTTTTCTTCTGCCAGAATATTTTCAAATGCCTATAACTTTTGAACCGCTTGGTGAAAACTCACCAAACTTGGTATGAGTGTAGGGGTCTATGGTATGTTTTAGACAAATTTTGTCAAATTTTCTGAATGTAATGACACACTGTCACCACTTGTGGCAGCATATATAATATTTTTCACTGAGAAAACAAGATTCAGGCGCCATCTTTGGCATGTACATCTTAAAAACTAAGAACTATCAGTCACTTGCAACAGTATTACAATGGAAAGTATGTTTAAACACACAGACACTTCTGCAAGCAAATACAAATAGTGTAAACTGAGATTTGTTATAGCGAGGGATCGTTTCAGCTATGGAGAAGCCGTGGAGAAAAGCGAGACAAACCGAAAGATTCACAAAACATGAAAATACAAGTTATAAAAATAAATACATGAATATGAACAGTGGTACAACAGCAATGATGTTGCTGAATCTGTAGTGGTGGGTTATTGCTTTAATTTGAAAATCAATTCAAACTGAGATCGAGTGCCACCACGAGTGCATTACTTCCTGTTTAATGTTAACGAACACTGGGTGACGACTTTGTCTTCTTCTCTCTCAGTGAAATCGTATCGCAGAATCGCTGGCTCTATAAAGTAGAGTTGAAAGGGTGAACATAAGACGTGTACTGTGCGAGCTAAACCCGAAAAAACTGACATACTCGCTCAGGGGCTTAAGATTAATAATTGTGGCTATTTCCCCCCCTTAATGGAAAACAGCTTTTACAAGCTGGAATTATAAATAACACAACACATCGGTAATTAATGTGACAACCAAATGAAACATCAAGTAAGCAACTAAATAAGGTTGAGAAGGTAACTACGATTTTAAAAGCTGCAGCAGTTTTAAGCTGCTTAAAGCTTGTTTTTGTTTCCTTGTTCATTTGATTGTTTTTTATAACAAGTACACAAACTAGTGAGGGATTATTTCAGCTGTAGAGAAACCGTGAAGAAAAGCAAGAAAAAACTAAAGTGAAACTAAAATATAGGATTAAATGTGATTCTCAACATGAATACACGTTTTATAAAATAAATATATGAAAATGGACAGTGGTACAGGAGCAATGGCGTTGCTGGATCTGTAGTGGTGGGTTATTGCTTTGATTTGAACGTCATTTCAAACTGAGATAACAACGAGTGCATGACTTCCTGTTTATATAATGTTAAGGATGCAACACATCAAACGACTTTGAGCTCTTCTCTCTCAGAGAAATCGTAACTTACAGTAACATATGTTATGCCCCGCTCATTATTGCTTTAGGATGATTGGTGTGGGTGGAGTTTCTGGTGCACTACGTTTGATGGAAGAGATGTCACCGGACCTATAAAGCCTCCAACGGAAGTTTCAAGAGAATCTCCCTCTAAAACGCTTGGTTTGTTTGTTTTTGTTTTGTTTTGTTTGGTTTAGTTTGGAGTTTTCTTTTCTTTGTTTCCTTGTTTTTAAGAAATATATTTGTCTTTTTTTGGCTCCCCTGGCAGTTCGTTGAGTAATGTAACCCTTTATATGTTATTTTTGTGTTTCTTTTTCTGTCCTGCCATAGCTTAGACCAGGGGTGTCAAACTCAAGGCCCGCGGGCCGAATACGGCACCCCAATGGTTTTAATCCGGCCCCTGCAAAGGTGGTGTATCATTAAGTAATTAGGCCCGCGACAGCTTGTGAATAAGGAAATTGTGTGTGAAAATACGGTTCCCATCAGCCATTGCGAGTGTCATTGGCGCAAGGTAGGGATTTAAATTACTGTCCACGTGCTGTGCTTTCAGTCATCTGCAATAATCTCAACTCAAAATGTACAAGAAAAGAAAAATCGACAAGGAAGGTAGAGTGTTTCAGGAAAGCTGGGGGTGGGATATGTGTTTGTGGAGCAGAGTTTAAAACCTGTATCCTCGTTTGTGAGGAGAGTTTAGCCGGGATGAAATAATTCAATATACGGCACTATCAGACTAAACACAGAGAAGTATTGGGTGTTTTGAGAGAGCAGAGGCTGCACAAAGTGGCTGAATTAAAAACATAAACTACAGCAAACCATGTGTAGCAGGTGGCTACTATTTAAAACTAATAGGGTTTCTCAGTTTGATGCATTGTTTCCTAACATGTGTCTTCATCTGATTAATATTTGTATGAGTCTGAAACCATACATTGCTGAAAAGCCTGTTAATTACTGTTAATTGCAAATTACAAATCAGACCAGGGTTTGTGTCTTATCAGTACAAAGCTTGTACCGTAGCTTGTACTTGTATGCAGGTTTTAATCTGACTTGACTTTTAATGTTGTTTAGTTGAAAGGGTTGAAACTGAAAGGGTTCAAAATAACAAGACAGAGACCAGATTAAATTAATTACATTAATGTTTGATTGTCAAATATTAAAAAAAAACATAGTTGTAGCTAGTTTTATATAGTGCTGTATTGCCTTTCTATTTTAGTACGCCAATACTCCCTGAGGCACAGCTTAGAACATACTAGGACGTTCATACTGCTCAAAGGGTTAATGAAAACCATATTCTTGGTAATAGTCACCATGTCTTTAGATGTCTTACTAATTTATTTGAGTTTTTTTAAAATGCAACTGCAGCTATAGATCATGTGAAAGCATATTATATGATACACTAAGATTTTGAGAAAGACAGAACCTTGTCAAAAGCTAAAAACTGGTTGTTGTATAGGAAACAGGGTGTCGATTAGAGGAGTTGCTTCTAACTGGAGTGAGGTTGTTAGTGGAGTTCCACAGGGATCAGTATTAGGGCCTGAGCTTTTTGTAATCTGTATGAATGATCTGTACTCTGGGATAGTTATCAAACTTGTCAAATTTGCAGATGATTCTAAAATAGGTGGCTCAGCAGATACAATCTTGGCAGCACAGGTTATTAAAAGGTATGCATTAGAATGAATACAGAAATGAATACAGAAATGTGCATAATTAACCCATCTTATAAATCATAGTCTCCTGCATGTTCATTTTAAAATCCAAAGAAATACAGATGATTACAAAAACCATTCGAGATATCGTCAGTTTTGCAAGGAGCGCACCTATCTAAAAGCTCGGCAAAACTACACGTCAAAACAAAATAAAAAAAACGTGCTTATTTTCAAAAGTAATTTATTTATATATAAATATGTTATAATATGGTAATGTTTATTCACTAGTGAATAATCAATCAATCAATCCATTTGTATTTGTATAGTGCCCTTCACAGGGTAGCCACAGAGCACTTTACAGAGTGGTAAACATACAACAAACATACAACAAAATAAAATACATAAATTATACAATAAAATTGTAACAACCACAGTTTAATGCATCTTCACATGTCCCCACCAGAGGTTGCCATTGCCCTCTCCATACCAGTCACCTCTCCCAGCTTCAATCAATCACTCATTCAATCTCACAACAGCACTCTGATTACTCACCACACACCTGCTCTCAATGATCTACTTCTCCCACCAGCCTTTATAAACCCCTCCCTGACTCTCACTCACTTAGAAGTTTTGTCCGTTTACCTACATCTCCAAGCAGTCTCCTTGTGCCTTGTTAAACCCTTGTATCCTCGTCCTCCGGCTTTACCCCTCAACCATGACCTTGGACTTCCTCTGATTCCCTGTTTGTATGACCCTTGCCTTTGATCATAAATAAATAAAATTCAGAAATGCCCTTACATATTAAGATTATATCAAAGTCCCAGACATCTTAAACAAAACAAACAGAATAATGTGGACGTGCTTGTATTTCTTACTATATATATATATATATATATATATATATATATATATATATATATATATATATAATGTGTGTGTGTGTGTGTGTGTGTGTGAATATATATACACACACACACACGCGTATATATATATATATATATTTATACACACACACCGATCAGCCATAACATTATGACCACTGACAGGTGAAGTGAATAACACTGATCATCTCATTATCATGGCACCTGTCAGTGGGTGGGATATATTAGGCAGCAAGTGAACATTTTGTCCTCAAATTTGATGTGTTAGAAGCAGGAAAAATGGGCAAGCGTAGGGATCTGAGCGACTGACAAGGGCCAAATTGTGATGGCTAGACGACTGGGTCAGAGCATCTCCAAAACTGCAGCTCTTGTGGAGTGTTCCCGGTCTGCAGTGGTCAGTACCTATCAAAAGTGGTCCAAGGAAGGAAAAGCAGTGAACCAGCGACAGGGTCATGGGTGACCAAGGCTCACTGATGTACGTGCGGAGTGAAGGTCCGATCCAACAGACGAGCTACTGTAGCTAAAATTGCTGAAAAAGTTAATGCTGGTTCTGATATATATATATATACATTTTTTGAGGGGAAACATTAACATAAACACCAATGATTTCCCTTTTTTCAGGGCTTGTAAGTACATTAGCTTTTAAATGGAGAGTGTAAAGTGTGGAGACTAGACCCCTCATTTTTAAAATGTCCATTTGCTGACTATTATTTTGCATTTTAGATTTATTTATTAAACCAATGTTTTTATGTTTTTTAAAATGTATTTATTGTGAATTCAAATTAAATAGTTTAATAATGCTGTTATTCAGCCACCTGTTTTTCACACAGTTTTGGAAATTCATCTTCTATTCATGAACAAAGCATTTTTGTTTTTTGTAATAATACAAAATAAATATTAGCTTGTTTATGTTTTTGTAGTCAGCATTTGTTGACAGTGTTGCCAGAAGCAAGTAATTAAATGTTTACATTTTTGTAAGATAAGTTAATACATGGGTCAAGCTACAACTAATAAAACAAAAAAGGTTGATTAGGTTAAGCCTGTCTGTTAAGCTTCTCAGAATCTCATATACAATCTTTGATTTAAGTAAATTTGAAAAGATGTTTATTTGTTACTATGCACTGTTAACATGGGATCTAGCATGAGCATCTAGGCACCCTTACCATCAGCGCTCACATACCAGCAGACTTCCTGATTGGTCAGTGGATGCAAGTTGTCAGCAAGGAAATTGTTTAACATTGTGAGGGGAAAGAAAAATGCATATTTTAAATTCTGCAGTCATAACTGATGCAGTGTACAGCACACCCCGGTAATGCCAACACAAAGAAGTGCCACTATACAGTTAACCGGGGACAAAAAAAATTATATAACACCCCCAAACATTCAGCAACTAAGAAACCACTACAATAGTAATACCTGTAGTACTAAGAAATACTTTAAAGCAACTAGTACTTTTTAACAGTTACTAAGAAAATAAGCGGCACACTGAGTTATTATTATTATTAATAACGCCACAAAATTAAAACTAAGGCCTGTAGTGCATTTAACTTTTTCCTCACACTAGCAATAATAATAATAATAATAATAATAATAATAAATAACAGCAATAGCAACACACACAAAATAGTTTAAACAACAACAACAATCATGTTGATTTATTTAAACACGTCAGTAGAGAAATAGCAGGTAATCAAGTAGTCAATTGGGAAAATGTAAAGAATCAAGAAAATAAAACCACAGAATTGAACTTGCAGTCTCAAAAACAAAATAAAAACAACACAATTCACTGTGAAACAAATAAAAATGTACCCACAAGTTCAGATTTTCGTGAAAAGTCAATAAATGGCCAAATGTCCTGATAGATTGAATCCCTTGTTTTTATTGTTGTTGCAATCTCGAAATAATAATAATACTGATAAAAACAAAAACAAGTCCAAACTGTCCTCTTTGGCCTTGCTGCTGAGGGCTTAAGAGAAAAAAAAACCTCTTCACCTCGGATTATACACAACACAGTTCAATTAGCACTTATTCACACAGACAAAAATATATTTTAAGTAATAAAAAAAAACACAGCTCCGCCAGCTGACAAACATAAATAAATATATAAACACGCCCCAACCACAAACTCATGCCACCTCCTCACGACACAGCAAACGGGTCTGAGTTATTCCAAGCCGCACGTCCGGACTCCCGTGCTGGTCAGCGCCAGCAGGCCTGATGATGGATCGTGTAACCTTCGCCGGTTGTCGGTCCTTCCTCTCGCCACCGATTCCCAGAGATGTATTTTGGTTTTGTTTAGAAAGCACTGGTTACCGCCTACACTCTATACTGTTTACACTTTGAATTACAATTAAAAAAAATGGGAACGATGTCCAGAAAGAGAAACGGAAAACAGATTTGTTTTACGGGCTCGTTAGAGTCTCCTTACACCCTGCACTGCAACACACTGATGGACTTCTTTACACCGACTAGGGGACCTGAATTAGTGATTGGACGATGTACATAACTTATCAATCTACAACATGTAATTGGACAGATCCAACCAGCATCTTGGGGGGGGGGGCGCAAAATAAACGCTAAAGACGTTGCCAGGTCAACGGGTAAGGAGCAGATTTTTTTGTTTTTTTTGTTTTTAGTTCTTAAAACAAAAACACAAAAACGAACACTGTACAGGCCCAGGTGGGTGGGTTTACATCTCAGACAGAATGCACACGTACATAGAAGCAATACAACAGACAGCTGTTAACAGATGCACATTTTACAGGGTGTTACACTGGTATTACCTATTCATGCTCTTTTAAATGCTTGTCGGTCACCAAAACTAAATAAATTATATCATATTATGCCTCCTCTTAATCACACCTACCTTTATTTCCACTTGTGACCTTTGGCCCTTGATTCAGTGTTCAGTCTTTGTGCTTAATGGAAAATATTCTCTCTCTTCCTGCAGCAGACCTATCAAAAACACTGCAGCTCCAGCATAATTCTTCTTCTACCTGAAGACAAGTGCTCCCTGGTGTCTTCTGTCTTATACCCAACAAAAGGAGAACAACACAACAACCGCAGTCTGACCCATCTGGACTCCAGTGAGGAAGAGGACAGCGAGAGCAACGCTGGAGACGGATATGAAAATAGAACTGCACACATCATGGATCAGCAGAACAGCAATGAATGTCTACCACATGACAAGGTTTCTGTGTTTGTGACTACTGATGACTCTGGACAAGCCAGGGAGTTGGGTGAGCCAGTGCAGTGGCCACACATTGTTGTCTGTGAGAAGATTGAGGTCCATTCCGAAGTTCAGTCTGATCCAGAGCCTCAGGAGTGGTTACATGTAGGAGTGGAGTCCATAGAGGAGGAGAGCTCTGTAGATGTAGACATATTCTCTGTGAAAGTGGGGGGACTGGAGGAGGAATACTCTGGGAGTCTTTCAGCCAGGGTGACCCAGGATCAGATAGAGCAGCAGCCTGAGGATAGTGAGCTTCCAGAGGAGGAGCAGCTGGAGTGCTCTGTTTCTAATTCTCTGGAGTCTGGAGATTGTGACAAAGAGCAGCTCAATAGAGAGGCAAGAGAGGACAATGGTCTGACTGACTGCTCACATTCAGGGGAGGAGGAGGAGGAGGAAGAACCTTGTGGATACATGAAGCGTTAGTTATATGTACAGTATAGAATTTGAATACTGACATTGAAATATTTTCGACCCTAAAGTATACAAATGTATGCATCAAACACTTCATTTGTTGTATATCCTGTGTTTCATAAATCACATTTTAGAGCTCAATCTGTATGGATCAGTGTTTCCTTAAAAATGCTAAAAGCATAAAGCTAGGCTTTTTAAACTATGTACATATACACTCACCTAAAGGATTATTAGGAACACCTGTTCAATTTCTCATTAATGCAATTATCTAACCAACCAATCACATGGCAGTTGCTTCAATGCATTTAGGGGTGTGGTCCTGGTCAAGACAATCTCCTGAACTCCAAACTGAATGTCTGAATGGGAAAGAAAGGTGATTTAAGCAATTTTGAGCGTGGCATGGTTGTTGGTGCCAGACCGGCCGGTCTGAGTATTTCACAATCTGCTCAGTTACTGGGATTTTCACGCACAACCATTTCTAGGGTTTACAAAGAATGGTGTGAAAAGGGAAAAACATCCAGTATGTGGCAGTCCTGTGGGCGAAAATGCCTTGTTGATGCTAGAGGTCAGAGGAGAATGGGCCGACTGATTCAAGCTGATAGAAGAGCAACTTTGACTGAAATAACCACTCGTTACAACCGAGGTATGCAGCAAAGCATTTGTGAAGCCACAACACGTACAACCTTGAGGCGGATGGGCTACAACAGCAGAAGACCCCACCGGGTACCACTCATCTCCACTACAAATAGGAAAAAGAGTCTACAATTTGCACAAGCTCACCAAAATTGGACAGTTGAAGACTGGAAAAATGTTGCCTGGTCTGATGAGTCTCGATTTCTGTTGAGACATTCAGATGGTAGAGTCAGAATTTGGCGTAAACAGAATGAGAACATGGATCCATCATGCCTTGTTACCACTGTGCAGGCTGGTGGTGGTGGTGTAATGGTGTGGGGGATGTTTTCTTGGCACACTTTAGGCCCCTTAGTGCCAATTGGGCATCGTTTAAATGCCACGGCCTACCTGAGCATTGTTTCTGACCATGTCCATCCCTTTATGACCACCATGTACCCATCCTCTGATGGCTACTTCCAGCAGGATAATGCACCATGTCACAAAGGTCGAATCATTTCAAATTGGTTTCTTGAACATGACAATGAGTTCACTGTACTAAACTGGCCCCCACAGTCACCAGATCTCAACCCAATAGAGCATCTTTGGGATGTGGTGGAACGGGAGCTTCGTGCCCTGGATTTGCATCCCACAAATCTCCATCAACTGCAAGATGCTATCCTATCAATATGGGCCAACATTTCTAAAGAATGCTTTCAGCACCTTGTTGAATCAATGCCACGTAGAATTAAGGCAGTTCTGAAGGCGAAAGGGGGTCAAACACAGTATTAGTATGGTGTTCCTAATAATCCTTATTATATACAGTGTTTCCCCTACCATTATACTGGGGGGGCAGCCTACCCCCTCCAAGTTCCCTGGCCGCCTCCCTTGAACATCACAAGAAAAAAAACAGCCCCCCATGCCTATGCGTATTTCTGGGGGAAACACTATATGTATATATACACCGATCAGCCATAACATTATGACCACCTGCCTAATATTTTGTAGGTCCCCCTTTTGCTGCCAAAACAGCCCTGGCCTGTCGAGGCATGGACTCCACTAGACCTCTGTAGGAGTGCTGAGGTATCTGGCACCAAGACGTTAGCACCAGGTCCTTTAAGTCCTGTAAGTTGCGAGGTGGGGCCTCCATGGATCGGACTTGTTTGTCCAGCACATCCCACAGATGCTCGATTGGATTGAGATCTGGGGAATTTGGAGGCCAAGTCAACACCTTGAACTCATGATTCATCAGACCAGGTCACCTTTTTCCATTGCTCCATGGTGCAGTTCTGATTCTCATCTGCCCATTGTAGGTGCTTTCGGCAGTGGACAGGGGTCAGCATGGGCACCCTGACTGGTCTGCGGCTACGCAGCCCCATACGCAACAAACTGTGATGCACTGTGTGTTCTGACACCTTTCTGTCAGTACCAGCATTAACTTTTTCAGCAGTTTGAGCTACAGAAGCTTGTCTGTTGGATTGGACCACACGGGCCAGCCTTCACTCCCCACGTGCATCAATGAGCCTTGGCCGCCCATGACCCTGTCGCCGGTTCTCCACTTTTCCTTCCTTGGACCAATTTTGATAGGTACTGACCACTGCAGACCGGGAACCACCCCACAAGAGCTGCAGTTTTGGAGATGTGCTGACCCAGTCATCTAGCCATCACAATTTGGCCCTTGTCAAAGTCGATCAGATCCTCACGCTTACCCATTTTTCCTGCTTCTAACACATCAGCTTTGAGGACAAAATGTTCACTTGCTGCCTAATATATCCCACTCACTTACAGATGCCATGATAATAAAATTATCAGTGTTATTCACTTCACAAACTGTCAGTGGTCATAATGTTATGGCTGAACGGTGTATATACAGCTCTGGAAAAAATTAAGAGACCACTGCAAATTTTTCTTAAATCAGCATCTCTACATGTATGGCAGTCTTCCATTCCAGTGTCGGTAGAATTCCAACACAGGGATTCTACTGAATGAGGTACTGATTAGGTGATCACCTGAACCAAATCTTATTTAACAAGGAAGAATATAAAAAACACTGCTGTGGTCATCACTATCCTCTTGCAATTGGACCAGCTGGATGGCAAATACAGTGCTAGTAAGTATTTGGAAATCAAAAAATAACTATTGACCATGCCAAAAGAGTGGAAAGGGAAAGTTTTGAGTGAGGAAAAGTAGGGTTCAGTTCTGGCTTTACTGGCAGAGGGATACATTGAGCGTTGGGTTGCTTCCATCCTTAAAATTTCAAAGATGGAGGTTCATAAGAACAAGGTCAAGCAGCAGACATTGGGGACTCCTAGGGGCAAGGCTGAAGTCGTGCAAAACTAGAAAAAAGCTCTTCATCAATGAGAAGCGAAGAAGAGCCAGGCAGAGGTTTGCATAAGACCATAAGGATTGGACTGTAGAGGACTGGAGTAAGGTCATTTTCTCTGATGAGTCCAATTTTAAGCTTTGCCCAACACCTGGTCGTCTAATGGTTAGATGGAGACCTGGAGAGGCCTACAAGCCACAGTGTCTCGCACCCACTGTGAAATTTGCTCGAGGATCGGTGATGATCTGGGGGTACTTCAGCAAGGATGGAATCAGGCAGATTTGTCTTTGCGAAAGACGTATGAATCAAGCAACATTCAAGGTTGTCCTTCCTCAACTCTGAGGATTGTTTTTTCCAACAGGACAGTGCTCCATGCCACACAGCCAGGTCAATCAAGGTGTGGATGGAGGACCACCAGATCAAGACCCTGTCATGGCCAGCCCAATCTCCAGACCTGAACCCCATTGAATACCTCTGGAATGTGATCAGGAGGAAGATGGATGGTCACAAGCCATCAACAAAGCCGAGCTGCTTGAATTTGTGCACCAGGAGTGGCATAAAGTCACCCAACATCAATGTGATAGACTGGTGTAGAGCATGCCAAGACGCATGAAAGCTGTGATTGAAAATCAGGGTTATTCCACCAAATAATGATTTCTGGACTCTTCCTAAGTTAAAACATTATTATTGTGTTGTTTAAAAATGAATATGAACTTACAGTGGGGGAAAGAAGTATTTGATCCCCTGCTGATTTTGTACGTTTGTCCACTGACAAAGAAATGATCAGTCTATAATTTTAATGGTAGGTGTATTTTAGCAGTGAGAGACAGAATAGCAACAACAAAATCCAGAAAAACGCATTTCAAAAAAGTTATAAATTGATTTGCATGTTAATGAGGGAAATAAGTATTTGACCCCTTCGACTTAGTACTTGATGGCAATACCCTTGTTGGCAATCACAGAGGTCAGACGTTTCTTGTAGTTGGCCACCAGGTTTGCACACATCTCAGGAGGGATTTTGTCCCACTCCTCTTTGCAGATCCTCTCCAAGTCATTAAGGTTTCGAGGCTGACGTTTGGCAACTCGAACCTTAAGCTCCCTCCACAGATTTTCTATGGGATTAAGGTCTGGAGACTGGCTAGGCCACTCCAGGACCTTAATGTGCTTCTTCTTGAGCCACTCCTTTGTTGCCTTGGCTGTGTGTTTTGGGTCATTGTCATGCTGGAATACCCATCCATGACCCATTTTCAATGCCCTGGCTGAGGGAAGGAGGTTCTCACCCAAGATTTGACGGTACATGGCCCCGTCCATCATCCCTTTGATGCGGTGCAGTTGTCCTGTCCCCTTAGCAGAAAAACACCCCCACAGCATAATGTTTCCACCTCCATGTTTGACGATGGGGATGGTGTTCTTGGGGTCATTCCTCCTCCTCCAAACACGGCGAGTTGAGTTGATGCCAAAGAGCTTGATTTTGGTCTTATCTGTCCACAACACTTTCACCCAGTTCTCCTCTGAATCATTCAGATGTTGGCAAACTTCAGATGGGCCTGTACATGTGCTTTCTTGAGCAGGGGGACCTTGCGGGCGCTGCAGGATTTCAGTCCTTCACGGTGTAGTGTGTTACCAATTGTTTTCTTGGTGACTATGGTCCCAGCTGCCTTGAGATCATTAACAAGATCCTCCCGTGTAGTTCTGGGATGATTCCTCACTGTTCTCATGATCATTGAAACTCCACGAGGTGAGATCTTGCATGGAGCCCTAGACCGAGGGAGACTGACAGTTTTTTGTGTTTCTTCCATTTGCGAATAATCGCACCAACTGCTGTCAATTTCTCACCAAGCTGCTTGGCGATGGTCTTGTAGCCCATTCCAGCCTTGTGTAGGTCTGCAATCTTGTCCCTGACCTCCTTGGCCAGCTCTTTGGTCTTGACCATGGTGGAGAGTTTGGAATCTGATTGATTGATTGCTTCTGTGGACAGGTGTCTTTTATACAGGTAACGAGCTGAGATTAGGAGCACTCCCTTTAAGAGAGTGCTCCTAATCTCAGCTCGTTACCTGTATAAAAGACACCTGGGAGCCAGAAATCTTGCTGATTGATAGGGGATCAAATACTTATTTCCCTCATTAACATGCAAATCAATTTATAACTTTTTTGAAATTAGTTTTTCTGGATTTTTTTGCTGTTATTCTGTCTTTCACTGTTAGAATACACCTACCATTAAAATTATAGACTGATCATTTCTTTGTCAGTGGGCAAACGTACAAAATCAGCAGGGGATCAAATACTTTTTTCCCTCACTGTATTTTCTTTGCACTATTACAGATATGACAACACTGCATCTTTTTTGTCATTTGTCAGTTTTCATTTTCTGCAAATAAATGCTATAAATGACAATATTTTTATTTGGAATTTGGGAGAAATGTTGTCAGTAGTTTATAGAACCCAAATGCATACCTATAAATAGTAAAACCAGACAAACTGATAATTTTGCAGTGGTCTCAATTTTTTCCAGAGCTGTATATACACTGTGCAAAGGTCTTAGGCCACCAGAGAAAATTATGTTAAATGCCCTTTATCCGAGCAGGAAGTTTTTATTTGTTTGAAAAAGCAATATATAACAAATATATAACACAAAGAAACATGAATACAATAAAAAGTAATAAAAACATCTTGTGTTTTTAAAACAAGTCTGTATTTTGTGTGGCCTCCCTTAGAATGCAAAACTGAAGCAGTTTGCTTTGGTAGTCTATCGTGAAAGTTTTTCAAGTAGTCCGGTGGTAAAACCTTCGAAGCTTTTTGTTCTTTTCCTTGTCCAAGTGGTAACACACAGCTTCAATTATGTCGAGGTCAGGGCTCTGAGGTGGTGAATCTAATACTGTGAGGTTTCCATCTGCAGACTTCCACTCCAGGTGAGTCTTAATCATGTTTGCAGAGTCATTATCTTGCTGAAAGATTAAGTTTTGCCAAACAGTCGTTTTCCTGAGGGTACTTCATGATGTATTATATATCTGTTTATATTCCTCAGTATACATAATTCCATCGATTTTAACCACATCCCCTACACCATTGGCTGAAATGCACCCCCAGACCTTGACAGAGCCACCACCATGCTTCACAGAAGGCTGCAAACAAGTATCAGTGTACTTCTCGCCAACTCTTCTTCTGAAATACTGGCATCTTTTTGAACCAAAAGTTTCAAATTTGGACTCTTCGCTCCATAAGACTTTCTGCCACTGGTTGTCGCTCCAGCCATGTGGTCTTCTGTGTGCTGCAATTTCTTCTGCTTGTTGCCTTTCTGCAAGAATGTTTTTTTAGCTGAAACACACCCAGAGAATAAAATTAACACCCGCCACCTGCCAAATGCGGGTAGATTTAGCCCGTGGTGGGTAAATCTGTCAATCTTACTAGCCACTTTGGCGGGTAGCCAACAAGTGTATGGGAACTCAGCTTTTAGTTTCTGATAGAGTATTTGTCGGTATATTTCAAAATACAAATTAGGCTACTTTGTTGACGTTGTAATGTTGGTATGTTAGTTGATTTGGCAAACCGCAATATCATGTTTTTTTTTTTTTGGGACAGTTTTCGGTCCAGGAGGACATATTTCATGAAGAGCAATATAACGTGGTTAAGGATGTGGAAAAAAATGACTTTTAATTACTTTTCATAGTCATAATTACTGACTTTTTAATGACCTGGATCAAAGTGTTTCAGAATTATAATATGACAGAAAAGGAAAGAGGACCGCAACAAACACATTAATACATACACAGCCATTTATTTTGTATTTGCTGTAACTTGAACGCACAGTTGTCTGAACGCAGATGGGCAGTCTGTGTGGAGTGTGGTTTGGAAATGTGAAAAAGTCAATCGTTTAGTCAAGTAGATTGTATAAATTAGCTAGATAGATAGGTCTTATACATTTTTGTATTTCACTGTTATGACCGGAAAACATTGCCACAAGGATGCTAATGTAAGGCATTTTCATTGCAGCTCACATTGCTAAACTGGCAATTGAATGAAAATGTATAAAAAATAAAAACATATTGGTTGGGCAAATACAGCTGTGATTGCAAAATATTCCTTTATAAAACAAATAATCACAACCTTATAGTTGTGACAACCTTTGTGACAATAAACAATAATACAAGAGTCTGACACGACATGCGTGAGAGTTGCCATTTCCATATGGCTTCTAATAATGTATTTTTACATAGATATTTATTTAACAAAGTTGTTTTGTTAGATAAGTATTCATCAATTGCATCAATTACAAAGTATTAATTTATGGGGAAACGATCTGCGATAGAGACAGATTTTCTGCTGAAGAGAAACGTGTGGTTTGTTAACATCGCGTCTTTGCTGGCTTGCATGGTATTGACCAATGGAAAGGACATTACTGTCTGTCATCAGTCCTAGAGATTATATATTTTTTACCCAACCACACACCATAACTCTTACTCTATGAATATCTAGCAAATCCGAGTAAATCCTTTTTTTTTCTCAAATCTTTTTATTCAGTTTTTCCATATATGTCCCAAAACAAAATAACAACAATAATCATTCATTTTTTTTAACAAAACAACAGACAAATAGCACAAACATAAAACAATGATCAATGACAGAGGGACTGATTAGAGATTATCCTCATGGAATGCCACAGTACGCAATGCAGCACTTAAGATAAATAAACAAATAATTATACACTCCACAGTCAATCCCACAAATGTTAATAATAGCACACAAAAAAAAAAAACACCATACAGAGCCACAGGACGGGTCTGGACTGAGAACACATTTAGTCCTCTGAGAGGCACTGGGGACTGAGTTGCTCAACATAGGACAAGAAAGGGTGCCATGTAGTATAGAATGTTATCTTTCAAGTCGGAAGCATTGCCCAAGGGGGAGGGGTTTCTGCGCATTTCGAGAACCCAATCGAAACGTCACTCTATCAAAGCTGCCATTGGCCCTTGTGCTCGTCACTCAGAACAGGTCCCTTCCCACTACCTGTTCTATAAAACGTGATGTCAGTGCAGGTTCGTCCTCTTTTGCCTCTTTGCTGGACTCAGGAACGTAAGCTCTCTGTGTCTGTATGTAATAAACATTCAAACTGCGTATTTCGGCTGGCTGGCTCCGTCTCTCCCTGAGCCCCTCTGTCTCCTCCTTCAGGATGGTAGTGCTGGGGACAGCCACGCCTCCTGCGCCGGCGTCCCCACCTACTCCCGCTGCTGCGCCGGCTGTCGCTCCCGCACCTGCCACGGCAGCTGCCCCCCCCGCGACAGCCGCGCCGCTCCTGCCTGATGTGCCCGCGGTGCGCGCCGCCATGCAAACAACAAGGAAGAGCGGTGGAGCGATGCCCCCGGGCTCCCTCCCCATGCAACCTGGCCTGCCCCAACAGGCAGTGTTGCGTCACGGAGACGCTGCTCCGTAGGGCATATGAGGCTGGAGCCCAAGCGGCTCGCCTCCAAAATACGGAAAGCCAGCTGGTGGAGCCCTCGGAGCAACATGGCGCATCACCCACCCCGCCTCCTATCTCGGAGATAGCAGCGGCGGCGGATCAGCTGGTCACGGTGATGCGCCAGGGGGCAAGTGCGACAGGGCTATCCTTGGTAGCCATTGTGACGGCGCGCCGCCAGCTTTGGCTGTCCCAGGCATTGCGGGTCCCTGAGGCGGACAGAACTTGCCTCATGGACGCCCCTATCTCACCAGGCTTTACTTTTTGGCCCCTCTGTGGAGGAGATGCTATCGCGCACTTTTCAGGAGAGGGAGCAGTCCCTGCAGCTGGCCTGAATGTACCCAGTGGCACCTCAGGTTCAGCAATGCAGGCCGGACCACAGTCCAGGTCACAGCCCCGCCCACCTGCCGATCTCCGCCAGTGCCTCACTGGCAGGCAGGAACCCCCCCAGGCTCGCGGCCCACGGCAGCTCGTGGTAGGAGGGCACCCGGCCCGACCCCACCTCCTCCACCACCCGAGCCCCGCCCCTGAGGTGTTCCAGCAGCCTCTGGCCCACGCTTACACCCCCCAGCAACTCTCCAATTGGCAACTGTGCACCCAAGACACTTGAGTGCTCCAAATTATATCAGTTGGCTACTCCCTGCAATTCCAGGGCATGGTGTGTACCCGTTGCAGTGTGCCCCGCCGGGGCAGCATTAGGGATTTTATTCCCCATACTTCCTTGTGCCCTAGAATGATGGCGGTTTCCGCCCCATCTTGGATCTGAGGCACCTGAACCACCACCTCAAGATGCTGCGCTTCAAGATGCTCAACCTGCGCACCATGTCCCAGGCCATCAAGCCCGGCGACTGGTTCACCACAGTGGATCTGAAAGATGCTTACTCCCGCAGGTGCACAGGAAGTTTCTCTGCTTTGCCTTCAAGGGCTAAGCGTTCGAGTTTGCTGTTCTCCCCTCCGGCCTGTTGCTAGCGCCACACACTTTTTCCAAGTGCATGGACGTCGTGCTAGCCCCCTTGCGTTGCCAGGGGGTCCGCGTCCTCAATTATCTAGACGACTGGCTGGTTTGTTCTCACATTCGAGGGAGCAGGTTCGGATATACATGGACCTGATTTTAGCCCGCCTCTCCGAATTGGGCCTTCAGGTAAATCGAGAGAAGAGCCGCCTGATGCCAACTCAGCAGGCCCGGTTCCTCGGACTGCGCCTCGATTCGCCACGCTGGTGCCAGAGAGAGTTGCCTCAATACACACGTGTCTCTCCCTCTTCCGACTGAGAGCTCATGTCAGGGTGTCCCTTTGCTAGAGGCTGCTGGGCCTCCTAGCGGCTGCATCACAGACCCTCCTCCAGTTGAGGCCGTTGCAGTGGTGGTTCAGGTCTCTCAGGATGCACCCTCACCGCAATCGAGCACACCGAGTCACAGTCACTCCGGTGTGCTGGAAGGCGCTCCGTTGGTGGCGGAGCCCCCACAATTTGATCCTCGGTGTGCCCCTGGGGCCAGTTTACCACCGAGCAGTCATTATGACAGACGCCTCCAAGCAGGGTTGAGGAGCAAAAGTCCCAAAGTCCCAAAGTCGCTCTGCCTTCATTTTAACAGTCAGGGCTTTTATACACAAAAATCAAAGAGCTGGTTATAATCAGAAAGTCATTACTATGTTATCTTAAAAGTTAGCTAAGCAGAATATATATCATTATAGGACAGAGTTCATAGATCAACACATGGATTAGGGAGCAGGCACTTAAATCATACTGTTTGACATTGTCTCCAAGATTCTCATCGTAAATAACAAACAGAAATCAAGCTACCTTCTGGCCTGACCTTCTAGCTTGACCTTATCTTTCTTAAGTATACAAGAGAGATAAACAGGTATTAGAGAAAGAATTTCTAACTTTCGTTCCACACAGTACTCCTTGGACTGTCTCATTTCCTGCCAGTCCTGCGGGACAGATGTGTGCTGGTCCGGACGGACAACACAGCGGTTGCCTATATCAACAGGCAAGGAGGTCTCCGTCTCCGTCTGCTTCTGTGGGCGCAGCCACGGTTCCGCTGCATCAGAGCAGTTCACCTCCCAGGCCTATCCAACAAGGTGGCAGACCTCCTCTCTCGGGGAGGCCCCCCTGTCTCAGAATGGCACCTCCACCCGCTTGTGGTACAACGACTGTGGAGCCGGTTCGGCAGGTCGGACGTGGATCTCTTTGCCTCGGCAGAGTCCACACACTGCCCACTATGGTTCTCTGTCTGAGACCACTCAGGAACCCTAGGGATCGACGCGCTAGCCCACACATGGCCGCGCTGTCTCCTTTACGCGTTCCCACCGTTCCCCCTTCTCCCGGTGGTCCTGGAGAAGGTCAGGAGGGAACGAGCGACAGTCCTGCTGATAGCCCCACGGTGTCTCGCAGATTCTGGTTTGCGAACCTGATCGCCCTCCTCCAAGGAGAGCCTTGGCAGCTCCAAGTGGGAGCGGACTTGTTGTCCCAGGTGCAGGGCACGCTTTGGTACCCCAATCCAGGCCTCTTCCAGCTTTGGGCCTGGCCCCTGAGCGGGAGCGATTGATTGCTTGGGGTCTGTCAGACACGGTAGTGGCCACTATTCAGTCGGTGAGAGTTCCCTCTACGAGGTCGCAGTATTCCTACCGCTAGCGGACGTTTAGCACCTGGTGCCAAGGCGGCGGTCAAGACCCAATTAATTGCCCCATCGGGGTCATAATGCAAATTCTACAAGAGCTGTTGGACCAGGGCAAGTCCCTGTCCACGCTCAAAGTGTATCTGGCAGTCATCTCCACGTCATGTTCGGATTGATGGCGAGCCTCCTGGGTCTCATTTTCTGTCTGTGCAGTTTCTAAAGGGAGCTCGACGGCTACGGCCTCCTCGAACCCTTTCACTGCCCGCATGGCGCCTTGATGTAGTGCTGGACGCACTTTCCCAAGCCCCATTTGAGCCACTGAACTCAGCTGAGCTGAAGCTGGTGTCACTTAAGACTGCATTTTTGCTGGCAATCACCTCTGCACAACGCGTGAGCGAGTTACACGCCCTGTTCGTACACCCATCGTGTCTGTTTTGCGGGATTGAATAAAATAAGGTGTCTGGCTAACAATATGGTAAAGGCTAAACTATCCAATTGGAGTCTGTTCAAAGGGGTGTTTTCAGACACTACTCCTAAAAGTGCTAATAGAGAGGCAATGGGTAGTTCAAATATTTTAGAGGGAGTGTCAAAAATTCTGTTCCAAAAAGGGGCAAGTTTGGGGCAAGACCAGAATAAATGAAAAAGTGAAGCCGGATCTTGTTTACATCTAATACAGGTGGGATCAACTTCTGGGTAAATTTTTGAAAGTTAAACCCTGGACCAATGTAAGCGATGTACAATTTCAAATTGCATTAGCCCATGTCTGGCACAAATTGAAGAAGAGTGTACCCTCCTCAGTATGGAATCCCAAACATCCCCCTGTAACTCTACACAAAGGTCATGCTCCCAGAGATTGTTAATAGAGGAGAGAGAAGGGGGTGACAGGAAAGAAATAATAGAATATATTCTAGATATAGCACCCTTGGGTTCAGAGTATAAGTCTAATATGGAATCAACAGCAGATTTAGGAGGTATACATGGAAATTGTGGCGTTCTTGGTCTGGACAAAACTCCGTACCTGTAAGTATCGAAAAAAAATATTTTGGGGAAGGCCAAATTTTTGACAAAGCTGTGTAAAAGAGGCAAATTTATTATTAATGTATAACTGATTCATATACTTAAGACCACTAGTGTGCCAATTATGGAAGGCTCCATCCCCCAGAGAAGGAGGATAAAGGTAGTTACCATATAATGGTGCATGCACAGATAGTGACTTTAGACCAAAAGACTTTCTGAACTGAATCCAAATCCTAAGACACTGTCTAATAAGAGGGTTGGTGCTGAGCTTAGCGAAAGAAAGTGGGAAGGAGGAGCACAACAGAGCTGATAAAGAAACTGGTTTACAGGAAGCGGCTTCCATGAGAATCCAAGCTGGATTGTCATGCCTAAAATGGGATTGCATCCAATAAAGCAAATTTCAGAAATTAGCGTCCCAATAATAGAATTGAAAATTAGGTAATGCTAAGCCTCCTGAAGCCTTAGATCTCTGAAGATGGGTATTACCAATGCGAGGGATTTTTTTGTTCCAAATAAATGACAAAATACTTTGATCTAATAAATAAAAGAAAGATTTGGGAATAAAAATTGGAATGCACTGGAAAATATACAAAAACTTTGGAAGTATATTCATTTTGACAGTATTTATCCACCCAGTAAGTGAAAGGAAAAGTGAAGACCAACGTGCAAAATCTTGTTTCATGCTATCTGTTAAGGGGGTGAAATTAGTTTTAAAAAGATCTTTGTAATTACGAGTTACTATGATACCCAAATAAGTAAACTTCACTCTTGTGAAGATTTAGTTTGTAACCCGAGATTTTCCCAAATTGTTCTAAAACAGAAAGGGCTTGGGGCAGGGATGAGGCAGGGTCAGAAATGAAGAGGAGTAAATCATCTGCGTAAAAGGAAACTTTCTGCTCCCACCCCTCTCGAACCACACCCGAAATGGCCCGATCTCCACGCAATGCAACAGAAAGTGGTTCAATAGCAAGTGCAAATAACGGGGGAAAGAGAACAACCCTGTCTTGTACCGCGCTGAAGTGAAAAATAGTTAGAGGTAAAATTATTAGTACATACTGAAGCAACAGGGGAGGAATATAAAACTTTTATCCATGAAATAAAATTAGGACCAAACTCAAATTTCTGAAGCGTTTTAAAGAGGTAATCCCACTCAACACGGTCGAATGCTTTATCTGCATCTAATGAAACCAGTATTTCAGGTATAGGAGAAGGGTGGGAGTATATAATATTAAAAAGGCGTCGGAGGTTAAAAAAAGAGTGTCTGTTCTTTATAAATCCAGTTTGGTCTGCAGATATTATATGAGGGAGCAAGCCTTCAAGGCGGCATACTAGCAATTTGGCAAGAATTTTATAGTCAGCATTTAAAAGAGATATAAGGTGGTATGAGGTACACTCCAAAGGATCTTTATTTTTTTTGAGAAGCAGAGAGATTGAGGCCTGATGCAGTGTTGGAGGTAAAGCTAACGAGGTTTGATGATTCTGAAAACATAGAGCTTAGTACAGGAGAGAGCAAGTTAGAAAATTCAATGGGGAGCCCATCTGGGCCAGGAGATTTACCACTTTTCAATGAAGAAATTACAAGTGTAATCTCATCTAATGAAAAGGTTTCATCCAGGTGATCTTTGGACAACTGGTCAAGAGTTGGGAATTCAACATTTTCAAAAAATGTGTCAATTAACGAGGGATCCAATGGAGATTCAGAAGTATAAAGTGATGAATAAAAGTTTAGGAATTGATCATTAATCTCCTTATGATCAACAGTAATTATGCCTGATGATAGTTGAATTTGGGGGATAAGGCGAGAGGCCTCTGACTTACGAATCTGATGGGGAAGGAGTCTACTGGCCTTGTCTCCATGTTCATAGACTGTATATCGAGCTTTAAGCAATAATTTTTCCGCTCTTTTTGTGGAAAGAAGGTCAAATTCAGTCTGTAGTGATAAACGCTGTTTGTAAAGAACTGGGGATGGGGAATTAACATATTGCTGGTCCAATTTTGAGATAAGCTCTGTTAGTTCACATAGCCGTTTAGAGCGGTTTCTGTTTACTTTAGCTGTAATAATCTGTCCACATATGTAAGCTTTTAGGGTTTCCCAAAGAGTGGAATGAGAGATCCCTGGTGTGGTATTAGTGTTTAAAAAAATGTTATTTCAGAAGTAATCAACTTAATAAAATCTTGATTGGACAGTAAAAGTGGGTCAAGTCGCCATTGACTGTGGACAGAAGACTGTTGAGGAGCATTGAGTTCCAAAACTAGAGTGGTCAGAAATAACAATGCCATGGTAAGTACAATCCTGAACTAAAGGCAGGACTGTTTTGTCTATAAAAAAATAATCTATGCATGAGTAGGTCTTATGAACATGGGAAAAGAAAGAATATTGACGGGACGTAGGGTTAAAAAAACGCCATGGGTCGCATATTGTGTATTTCTCAAGGAAAGATTTAATAAGAGCAGCACATTTGGAAGGTCCTACAGTTTTTGAAGAAGAGCGATCCAAAGAGGGAGATAAAGTGCAATTAAAGTCTCCACCTAAAATGAGGTAATGCGAATTCAAATCAGGTAACAAAGCTAAAAAGTTTGAAATAAACTGAGTGTCATCCCAGTTAGGGGCATATACACATGCCAAGACCAGTGGTGTATTAAACAGGGTGCCTGTAACAATGATATAACGCCCTTTAGGATCGGCTACTACGTGGGAAGCACTAAAAGGAGTAAACTTGTGAATAAGGATTGCAGCACCTCTGGATTTGGTTTGAGAATTAGAATGAAAAGATTGACCAACCCAATCCCTACGAATTCTAAAATGGTCTGTTGATCTGAGATGGGTTTCTTGAAGAAAAGCAATACTTACTTTTAAATTCTGAAGATGGGACAACACCTTCTTACATTTGATTGGATGATTGAGCCCCTTGACATTCCAGCTAATATAATTTATTTTACAACCCCCTTAGATTTACCATTTTGCGTCCCTAACATTTATGATTGGAAACAAAAATTAAAAATGTATGGAAAAGAGGTGAAAACTGCAAGATGTGTAGAAGACCCACAATGTCAGATAAAATTGTAATATCCCGATCCCCCCTGAAAGCCCACAACGGTGAATAACACAACAAAAAGAGAGAAAGAAAAACAAAAATAAACATGAAGAAGAGAAGCTCAGCTCTCTACATCCCACACCCCACCCCAAAACACCTCCCCAAACGAGATGCAAGCTTAAACTCAGAACACGCACACCGCGTACCTCGTGCATTCTCTGAGATGTGCCCACAGCCCCGCAATTATCACTGAAATTATATATATGTATACATATACATACACAATCAAAGGCAGAACAGCCCTAAAAACATATCTATTGACATAGACAATACATATAAACAATGCCAATACCAGTATTATATGAAATTAAATAGTGGTGACAGTAATGATATTATTAATAATAATAGTAATAGTAATGACAACAATATCACCATTGCTTTCACCTGTAGTAAACTTAAATACTAGGAAATACAGTACTAACACTAGCAATAACAGCTAAATAGCAGTAAAACAAGTAACAAGAAAAGAAAAAGGAAAAAGGAAAGAAACGCAAAAGTTCTGTACTCAAAAGTACTTTGAATATGCTTGAACTCCTATGCCTGACCGAAGGCAAGGAGACATCAGAATATCTATTCACCAGTAACTGTAAACAGGATAAAGGAAAAGTGGTTATATGACCAATGCACCGTATGATTGACAAACCAAAGCATTCAATTAGTATTCCCTTGTATTTTTTGTCGAAGACATATGACGCAGAATTTAACAAAAGACACACTCAACGCGCACTCTAGTCCTAGGGAAAGGAAAACAGAAAAATAAAGAAACAAATAACTCTGATGTCTATGCAGTATACAGGACAAAGGTCCTAATAAAACATATTATGATGTCATACTTAATCACATATATCCATTACTTACAGTACCATAAAGATATGTTGCAGGTCCAGAAACAACACCAGTCAAGTAGCTTGGGTGGCAATGATGTTTTGATTCACAAAAGATATTGCAGCCTCAGGATCGGTGAAAAAACACTCGGATCCATTGTGGGTCAGTCTGAGTCGGGCTGGAAAGAGCAGACCATATTTCACTTCAGGGTAGTCTAGCAAAAGACGCTTCACCTTCGCAAATGCAGCTCGCCGTTTAGCAACCGATGGCACATAATCGGGAAAGATGAGGATCCTCTGACCGTGGAACAGCAAGGGGTTGATTCCTCTAGCTCGGCAGAGAATCTCTTCACGGACGTGGTAGTAGTGCACTCTTAAAATGAAGGGTCGGAGATTTTCGCCCCGCTTTGGTCTTGGCTGGAGAGATCGGTGGGCTCGATCAAGGAGTGTTTTTTCCTCCATTGAAAGGATGTCCTTAAGCATTTGAGCTATAAACTCAGTCAGTCTGGGCCCCTCTAAGCCCTCTCCGATTCCAATAATCCTGAGGTTGTTCATTAGTAGAGAGCGGTGCGGCTTGGCCTTCCTTAGACGGGTCTCTCTTTCCTCTTGTACTGGGCTTTTTAATAATGTAAACAGACTTCGGGTGAGTCAGTAAATATAACGGCACTGAAATGAGTTTTTCAAAGTAAAGGAATACTAAAAAAAACTTTTCTAACCCTTGAAGCATTTGCGGGAGCTTACAGAGAACGTATCTTACTCGCTCATTGCTCAAGAGCACCACTCTCAGTAAATCCTTTTAATGACATGCAGAAACCCAGAGAAGGGAGTAGCACTTAAGAGGAAGAGGAGTATGAAGAGCAATAATGTGTCACCATATAACACCCCTTCTCATGTGTTTATACAGATCCCCATTAGCTGCCATGTTATTGCATATGTGATTGATTAATTTGAAAACGATGCTCCAGCACACTGTCTCTACTAGCAAGTGTTATTTAAGCAATATCACACGAGCAAGAGTGCGATATGGCCCTACATCAGCACTGCTGTGATTCGGTCGCAGGCACGAGGCCATAGGCCGAGTGCCGTAGGTAAGTCCTCTATGTCCTTTAAGTCCTCTAGGAAGTAACCTTTAAGTAATGTTCATCAGATGCAGTCAGCTTTTTGGGTCTTCCACTGTGTTTTCACTCTTCAACTTTTCTTCCAGTTTCTTCAAATTCCTTTATGGCAGCTTGACAATTCGGTTGGGCGGGCTATTGCTCACTGAGATTTGCCTTGTTGATACAAAACTATGTTTTTATGGCTGTCAAACTGTGTTAGCTTAGCCATTTCCAAACGAATTGATATCTTGTGAGATGGCTAGATGAAGACAAATTTGGTTCCCAAACCTCTCCTTGAGGCACCCCAACCTTTTCCATGTATTTGTTAAATTCCACCACTAGCACACCTGGATAAGCTAATAAATACCTTATTAAGTTGAAGCAGGTGTGGTGGTGGAATTAAACAAATACATGGAAATGTGGGAACCAAACCTGTGTTCGTCTAGCAATCTCACAAGATATCAATTACCTTTAGGAAAACACAAGAAAAGTGGAGAACAGTCACAACTGAAAAAATTAAATAAAAAAAATGCTAAAAATATATATTCAGTGATTTCACATTACTCTATTACTCTGTAATCTCCCATAGTTGTTCAATTGGTTTGAGATCTGGTGACTGCGAAAGCCACAGCATATGATTCACATTTCATCAAATCATTCAGTGACCCCTTAGTGCCCTGTGGATGGGGGTATTGTCATCCTGGAAGAGACCACTCCCATCAGGATAGAAATGTTTCACCATAGGATTAAGGTGATCACTCAGAATAACTTTGTAATGATTTGCAGTGAAAGTTCCCTCTACTGGTACAAGTGGACCCAAACCATGCAAGTAAATGCCCCCCCCCCCCAGCATAACAAACCTTCCGGACCCCCTCGCTGTAGGGTTCAAGCAGTTAGGCCTGTACCATTCTCTTGTTGTATGCCACACATGCACTCGGCCATAGAGCATGATAGGATGTTAATTGCTTACTTGCATCATGCAGTACACCTGTTTGGAGGCATCTGCATTCATTATGTTCCTCCACTCATTTATTCAGGTTTTTCCTTAAATTTGTCACCCATCTGTGTATGTGTATATATATGTGAACTTTCACACTGCAAGCACAGCTTCCAGGGCAGAACACAGTGGAGACAGACAAAAGGGCCAAGGAAACACATCTTTTCAATGATAAATGCTGAGGAGGTTTACACAAAAATAAAAATAAATAAAACCACTGGTCCACCTCACAAAACAGTGGGGGAAAAATAAATAAATACAAACACAAATCTGAAGCCCTGGGGGGTATTCCAGAAAGCGGGATTAGCAAGTAATCGAGATCTGTTGAGCCAGAATTTGAGGAAATCCTGAATTTGCTGTTCTACAAACCGAGATCAAAGTAATTCTATATCGGTAACTATGACAACACACCCTCTGAAGCTAACCTGCTATCTGGCTGGTAAACTTGAGCTAAGCCTGACCAATCACATATAAACATGGGTTGTCAACCAATCAGTCCCTTGACGTCATGGCCTGTCCGTTTGAAGAAAATCCAATTGGCATAGGTGCGCGCCGTGAAAGAATTGTTAAACCTCGAATAGATGTCCTGTCTCATTCAGAGCTATATCTTTATGAGCGTTATTGTTTTTCTGCACAGTCAATCATTTATCTCAGCAATCTACACATTTCCAACGTCACACAAGGCGGATTTGCACTCACGCCGATACAGACACTGTGCATTGCCCTTAGATTTTTTGCCAATGGAAGCTTTCTGTACAATATAGGTGATGCAAAACACATCAGAAAAGCCACGGTATGCAGGGCCATTAGAAGAGTGTGTGTTGCATTAAAGCATTTTTTGCACATTTTTGTTACATTCCGTGGCCACAAATCCCCGGATGCCATTAGAGAGGAGTTCTACAGAATTGCAGGTATTGTACAGTTGCCTATGATCCATGTAGGGGGCCACAAATTTCCACAGACAATTTTGTCAGTCTGAAATTGTGTATGCATAAATTATGAAACTCAATGCATTCCTCAGGATTTCCAAACGTGATTGGGTGCATTGATGGAACCCATCTTCCCATCAAAGCTCCCCCTGGACCCAATGAGGCTGATTTTGTGAATAGGAAATCCTTTCACAGCATTAATGTGGAGGTACCAATTGAGTCCTTTGTATGTTAACCCTGTCAAAATTACACCTTAATTTCAAAATGTCATTTCACTCACAGCTTTTTCCTCCTCTGGTTAGATCATTTGTGATGCACAGCAGCTGATCACAAATGTGGAAGCCAAGTGGCTGGGTCTATGCATGATTCGTGCATTTTCCGAGAGTGCACATTGTACCAGAGATTTCAGCAAGGTATATCTTGATAGTGACACATTGCTAATTTGAAACCAAGCAGTAGGTTTTCAATCCTACTTCTTGGACTGATATATGCAAAGTATTCTGCAACAGAATCAACCATATAGGCAGAGAACAGTAAAATGTATACAAATTGTGCAACCTATGGTAATTGTGTTCTGTGACAATATAGGGCACTTTAATGGATATCTGCTTGGGGATAGGGGGTACCCCTGCCTGCCCTTTCCAATGACCCCATATCCTGACCCTGCTCCTGGAACCCAGATGCTCTTCAACACAGCCCATGCCAAGAGCCAGGGTGGAGATGACACTGGGCATGATGTGTGGTCCTCCATAACATTGCAGTAATAAGGAGAGAGAGTGCCCCCCTATTGCTCCATTGGCTATTGATGATGACCCCACTGGCCACATCCAGGACCACATACATGGTAGGGCTGTGCGAGGCACTATTGCCAACAATCATTTTCAAGTGTAACCTTAATGTAAAAGATTCTGTTAATTTCACCCCCCCAACAAATAAGTCTGTGCTGCATGATGCTTTGTGACAAAGACAACTTGAGACTGTGAAGAAGGCACTTTTATTTGTTGTTGATTTGCTGAAAAAAAAAAAAAAAGGCATTATCAACTGGATGTCCTTTCACATTATTTCATACCATTGTAGAACAAGGTTCAGTGTTCCCACCTTTAACTGGTGCTCCAGTAAAGTGATCTCCAACTCTTCTTTCGCTCCTTCAATTTGATATGCTCCATCTGGAGTTTCGATTTTTCAATTTCCACTTCCAGATGGCGCTTGTATACCTCTTTGACATCCACCTGAAAGGGGATACAAAACATAATTTTACAGGTTTCACTAAAGGCCATAAACATGGAAGGTTATTTTACTTGAGTCAGTTTTAAATTACATGGGCTAAAAGCATACACATAAAATGCTGTATAGCTAGACTTACTTTACCAACATCTCTAGAGGTGGAAGGCTCAGCAGAGGCAGAAGTTCCAGTTGGAGGGAGGGACCATGTCCTGCTAAAGTACATGGAGGATATGGTTTTAGTATGTGGCCAAATCAATTCAGACTCAATGTTAAAGAATAGTACCTCTAGAGGCCTCTCAGAACATGCAGAGATTGTGTCCTCATCATGCTCTTCCTACAACACAACAAGGTTTTAAGTGTACACCTGCCATCCACATCTTACACAACTCCACATTTAACTCGGTTTCATATACTGCAGAAATTACTCACAGGACTTTCAATGGGCCCTGGCTCCAGCAGATTAATGGTGCCATCAGTCACTACAGGAAGATGATGATGTATATGAAGACGAGGATGAGCAATTGCTAATCAATGTGATCAGCTTACCCTTTACATAGGCACTTGTGTCATGGGGGTCAGATGGCTCAGATGAGCTAACCCCAGTAATGCCATCCATTATTGGCCTGCCTCTATTATGATCCAGAGCCAACTCCTCTGCAGTGGTAAAGGCTGGTGGTGGGGGTCCTCCTCCTGTCCTCCTCTGCTCCACTTTTTTCCTGTTGGCTAATGAGTACAAGTACATACAAGTTTTTTACCACTCGACCATTTCAACACCTCTGAATTGGTGTTGCTTAGGCAGTTGTGAAGACAAAAAAAGCGTTTATGACCTTACCATTTTGAACAATGTTCTTATACTTTACTCTTATTTGCTGCCAAGTTCACTTGACACCCCCAGGGTTGCAACTGAAAGAAAGGCACACATATCAATCCATTTCAATATGCTACATAAAATAGAAAACATAATTGTTGCAGGTAACAAGTTCAATTACATTCACAACACATTAATGAACTTGTCTTACAACATTCTCCAAAATCACACATTTTTGTTTTGAAGGGCTATTGCAATAATTATCTTGAAATACACATTTGACTGAAGAACGTACACATTCACTCTATCAGCAAATTTTTGCCAAGTCTGCTCCAGTTCTTTTGCTGCCGCTGCAGTATTACTTTTTTAGGAGAAGACATCAATGTATTCATTATATGCTCTCGTGATGGTTTCTTGCTCCTGACTTGAGAAGTATGCGGCTCGCTGTTTCGTATCCATGATTAATCATTTGTTTTGTGATCGATAGGCGATAGCTTCTTAAATGCTATGTGAACGCTCCTAATTTCAGTTCATCCTATCCGAGATTGGTTGAACTTGATTACTTAAACTAGAATCAGCCTTTGTGGAACCGAGAAATCTTGAACTGTCATGTCTCTCTCAATCAAGTCGGAGTTCAGGCTATGGTTTAGCATTTCTTAAGCCACCTTTCTGGAATACCCCTCTGGTTGCTTCTCCTGTTTCTCTCCAACCCCCCTTTGACACACAAAAACTCCTCTTAAATGGTGTAGCTGGGGAAGAAAAACAATTACATTGGCTGCAGGTGCTGTCTAATTCCCCCACCCCCCCTTGATTAGTCACAGTTCTCTTTTGACTTTTGATTCCAGGGCTGGTAAAGATCCCTCCCATGGTGTGTGCTGGGTCTAGTCAGCCCTATTCCAGCCCCACATAATCTCCCCCTATTGGCTGATCTGTGAGCTGGCTCACATTCCTCCCCACTTTGCTTTGGCATAATCCTAAAACAGGAAGTAGTAGTCAAATCAGGGAGTCATGACATCACATCAGCGTTAACAAGGTCATTAATGGAGTATGAATGTGGTTTGAATTTTTCAGGTTTTTAAGTTTTGTGGGGTCCTTTTAAATGTATGGCTTCTCAAGTTCAGAGAACAAACTTAATAATAAGAAGTTGTCACTTATTGCTTGAGCATCTGATTCTTCTTGACCTTATTTTATGGTTAAGATCAAGTCGCCCCAACATGCAGATCTTATTTTACTTTACTTTATTTAATTCTTATATCTGACAGTACTTGTAATATTAGTCATTTTGATCCCTGTTAGATAGCACTTCAGTTTTATTATTATGCTTATGTTTTGATTGTTTTCCTCCTTGCTCCCTTTCCCATAGCCCTTGACTGTGACCCTACATCTTGACAGCACTTAGCTTTTACTGTCCAGGATGTATGACCTCACTTACTGTACTTGCTTGTGTATATTGGAATTTGTAAAATGTATTATATTTTGAATTGCTGTTTTATGTAAATTGAATTTGTTTTGTTTGATGCCTTTACTTAACTGTATTTTTGCACTTTGTTTTGTACTTATGTTGTAAGTCAAGAAATAATAATAATAATAATTCTTAGTTGATGAATTCCAACATATTACCTTACTGGCCCGCATATGAGATGGCCTCAAATTTAGAGAAGGTAGAGACAAATTTTGTAACAAATTACTGTTTTAGAAAACTAAAGGTTCTATGTGATTGAACCGAGATAAGATGGCAGTGTCACAGTCCCAAGGACTGGGGACGACAGGAAAATGGAGGACCCAGGTGCGGAGCGTGGTTGAGGCAGTCAAAAACAAGCAGAGGTCAAGTAACAGCAAGGCAGGGCAAATGGAGGCAAGGCAAGACGTGGTCATGGTCACAGGCAAGGGTTGGTTGATCAGGCAAACAGTGTGTCAGGTAATCCTGAAGTCAAGGTCATGAGAAATCAGAGGTGGCAAACAGGTGATCAAAACAAAGAAACTGCTTGGAGATTAATCACAGGGAATACAAAACTTTACAGGATGATGGGGAGCATGTGTGTGGTAAATAATCAGGGTGATTGTGTGATGACTGAATGATTGCATTCGGGGAGCTGGGAAAGGAGATCGGTATGGATGAGGCAATGGCTACCTCTGGTGGGTAAGTGCTTTTAGACAGGAATTTTAGAGGTGCTAGACAGGGCTGTGACAGGCAGGGGTGTGAAGTGTGTGTGCTTGGTGGGGATTTGTTAAACTTTGATTGCCATTGCATTGACTTTTCATTATATGCTGGAATAAACTGTACTGAATAATAAACTGCAAACAAATTAACTTTGTGAACATACTGATAAAAGATGCACACAAATCAAAACTTTTGTATTTCTAATCATGTCAATTGTGAAGCTTCATACTTCATACTCAAATCAAAAGTAATGTAACAAAACCATAAACCATCTTTCTGGATAAAGGGTGAAAAACACATAAAATAAAATAACAGAGTCAGTTTCTCAAAGGAATACATTGCCTCATATTTTGGCTTGGCAGATTTTGATGTTAATTTCTAATGTTGATATCTGTCTTTAAAGCTCTAATTAGCATTGTTAATTTATGTCCATGTGAATTATCATATTGATCTAATGATGAATGACTCCATTATTAATCATTATTTTCCATTTAAAGGACATTCAGTGAACCATAATGGAGTGATTCAGAATAACAGAAATATTTACAATAACCGAAGTAGTTACAAGTTGCCACAGACAGAGACAAGAGAGTACAGGTGATTAGCAGCCATCTTGTTGTTTGACTAGTTTCAGACCAGTCTTAGCATTGCTCATTTTGTTTTAAGTTTGCCTTAATTGAAGTTAGCATTGTCTGTAGTTTGCCGGTTCCGCTGCTGAGTTGGTGAAAGTAAACAGGTTGAAGAAAGGAGATTTAGTCAATGACTAGCAGAAATTCTGTTGCAGGAGGAGCCAGGTGGGGCCAGTTAGGTGTGAATTGGGGGCAGGTAGACAAAAGCTACTTAAAGCAGAAAGTTAAGCAGTTGACTAGGGATTTGGAACCAAGAGACCTACAAAAAGAAAACAACAACAACAACAACAACAACAACAACAACAACAACAACAACAACAACAACAACAACAACAACAACAACAACAACAACAACAACAACAACAACAACAACAACAACAACAACAACAACAAGCAGCATGTGGCCACTTCCTGGATGAACTCATTAAAGAGGGTTTCATTTGTGAATGTTGTCGGCAGGTTGAAATCCTAGAGATCAAGGTTCATGATCTTGAGGCTCAGCTTGTTGATTTGCACTGTATTAGGGAGAATTGGTCAATCAGCCCATGAGACAGATGGTGTGCACGCCTAAACCTAGGAGAGTTGAGACCGTAGAGCAGGAAAATGGACAGAACTGCTGGGTTACAGTAGATCGTAACTGCAGAAAAGGGCACGCACAACCCCTAGAGACACCCCAAGAGCTAGAACTGCCCAACAGGTTCCAACTGCTGGACACCGAGTTGGACAGTGACAGCTCTGAGGGTGATGGGAGGGCAGTTGAGCACCAGAGCACCATGGTGCCCATTCCCCCCCAGAACAGGGAGGTAGTTATAGTAGGAGACTCGATTCTTAGAGGCGTAGATCACACAGTGTGTTCTAGTGATAAGGAGACCCGCATGGTATCTTGCCTGTCTGGTTGGCTCAGGTTGCTGATCTCCCTAAACTAGTAGACGGGCTACTGGTCAGAACTCAAATTAGATCCCAGTAACAGAACAGAATCTTTGTAGGCCAAACTTTTGAATAAAAGATCCGGAGGATTAGTGGTAGGAGTCCAACTCAGATATTCAGCAAAATGTTGCATTGTACAGTGTAATCAGGACTGCATGTAGCAAGGATGTTCTGTTCTCCTTGCACGTGACATTGTACAATTCAACAGACAGCTAAACCTCTTATATTGCATAAGAAACAGTCTGTACTTGTATTCCAATATTTATTGCTGCACAGATTTTGCCCCAGTGAATCATGTGGCAAATAATTGGGTTGGTACAGTTTCCACTAAATAGAAAAATAAAAGAGAGGTGAAACTACAATTAAATGAAAAGAGAGTCTTAATTGCAATGTAAATAAACAGTTTACATACAATAAAACATAGCTATGGTAAATATAGCATCACAGAAAACTGGCAGGTCGATATGTCTTATAGACAGAACCCGTACTGAACGCAGACCTGATACAGTATCTATCAAATAGAATTAATATATATATAACAAGATATAAATTGGAAAAATACTGTCATACATCACGTTTAACAAACAATATCTAGTTGCATATACACACATATATACATATAAAGTGAAACAGATAAAGGGCAAACATGGAAGTATCTTGGATAATGAACAAGTTGTGGCAAATGTTCTAAATGAGTATTTCACTGAGGTTTTTACAAAAGAAAAAACAGATACAGTGCATCCGGAAAGTATTCACAGCGCTTCACTTTTTCCACATTTTGTTATGTCGCAGATAGTTTGTGTTGCTAACAAATACTAACTGTACAACGTGGGCACAAGGTAGAGGGAAGCCTGAAGAGCGTAGAGAGGGAGAATGGACGGGCAGTGTGGCGTTTGTCCCGCCCCTCCTCCACTGTGATTGGACGGCTGGGTAAAAACTGACAGTGACGAGCGCAGCGTATTACTCAAAGTTGAACATTTTTCAACTCTCGGCGACCAGAAAAAAAAACGCCCAGCGCTAGGCGCTCAGCGTGCAAACTATTGAGAAAACACGCCGACCTCAGGAAAGAACGCTTTGGTGGACACACGGGCTAAGTGTATGTTGTCAAAAGTGTAGAATTTTAAACAAGGGAAGTAATGTTAAGACTGTACAATGCGCTAGTTATACCTCATCTGGAATACTGTTGTGCTGGAAATAAGATTTGGAGTCGGCAATTCTAATCAGATTTTATTACATTCACGGGTTTAAAACAGTAGAACACAGCAACGGAAAGTATTAAACAAGTATAATGCTGTTTTTCCCGTGCACGTAATCAAATATTGTAAATATTGGAAATAGGGGATAGTTGTCACGTGACAAAATTAGGCAATGTGGAGGAAAAAAGAAATCATTTGTGCTTCTGTTCTTTGTGTGCTGTGACCCTGGAAGTTTCTGGCAAGTAACTGTTCATTTGTCTGCATTCTTTCCAATTCATTAGAACATAAGAAGAACATAAGAAAGTTTACAAACGAGAGGAGGCCATTCGACCCATCATGCTCGTTTGGTGTCCATTAATAACTGAGTGATCCAAGGATCCTATCCAGTCTATTTTTATATGTTCCCAAACTTTCAGCATCTACCACATCACCGGGGAGTTTGTTCCAGATTGTGACTACTCTCTGTGTGAAGAAGTGTCTCCTGTTTTCTGTTTTGAATGCCTTGTAGCCCAACTTCCATTTGTGTCCCCGGGTGCGTGTGTCCATGCTGATCTGAAAAAGCTCCTCTGGTTTCTCATGCATTACTTCTTCCAGTTCTATTCCTCCCATAGTGTACGTATAGTTTGTACATTTGATTACCTGCATGTAATACCTTGCACCTGTCCACATTTAATTAATAATACTGATCCCTGTGGAACTCGACTAACAACCTCACTCCAGTTAGAAGCAACTCCTCTTATCAACACCCTCTGTTTCCTTTATATTAACCAGTTCATAATCTACTTGCATTACCCTGATTACCTACGGCTTCCAATTTTAGGATCAGTCTTTTGTGTGGAACCTTATCAAAAGCTTTCTGAAAATCTAAGTATATCATATCATATGCATTAATGTGATCTACAGCTGTAGTTGCATGTTCAAGAAACTAATAAATTAGTAAGACATGATCTGTCTTGTCTAAACCCATATTGACTATCACCAATATTATGGTTTTCATTAAGATGCTCCTCAATTTTCTGTCTGATATATTTTACAAGTAATACAGGTGAGATGCACACCCTCCAGGAGAGAGAGGTTTACCCTACACCCCAGGCCCAGCAGCACAGGCAGCCTGCAGGAGCTCAATGGCAGGGAGGCCCCCCGACCTCAGCTTCCAGGCCACAGCCCAGGCAAGAGCCTTGCCCTCCTGCTGACCTCTGTCAATGCATTTCTGGCAGGCAGCCGGTCCTCAATTTGCTAAGTTTTGGTACAAATTTCTCCTGAGCCTCTAGTAGTGTATTGTTTAAATATAACCATCAATTTTTGTCTTAATCTGTATTGTTTTAGACTTGGTCCTTGTTTTTTGAAAGTATGCCTCAAAGCTAACCATATTGTGATTGCAATTCACAATTGGTCCTCTAAGTAATATCCTTCTGATTCTCTCTTGGTCATTTGAAAATATTAAATCAATGCATGCACTTTCTCTGGTTGGTGCCCTGACAGATTGATTTAGAAAGCAGTCATTTACCATCTCAACCATTTTTTTGTGTTTCTGTAGTGCCAACTGGGCTTTCCCAGTCTATGTTTGGGACATTGAAATCCCCCATTATATCAGCTACATCCTTGCAACATGCAGTCCTGATTACATTGTACAATGCAACTTGTTTCTGAATATCCGAATTGGGTGGTCTGTAACACACTCCTACCACTAATCCTCCAGATCTTTTATTCAAAAGTTTAACCCACAAAGATTCTGTTTCATTAATAGTATCTAATTTGAATTATTCTGCCTCATTGTAATTTCTGACATATAATGCTACCCCACCACCTCTTCGATTATGACTGTGTCTCCTAAACTGTGTGTATCATTTCAACTTGTATTGATCCCCATCATGTTCTGTAAGCCATGTTTCTACACTTCCAAAGTGGAGGCTGAAACACTTTATTTTCATGTTGATTTGTTTCCTAGTGTGCATAGTTGTGTTTGCAATACTGAATTGATATCATCTTGTACTCCTCTTCCTCAGTCTGGTGATGTCCCTTGATATCCCAAAAAAGATACCCCATTAATCTGGAGTTTCCCACTTATGATGGACCAAGTGATGATGATGATTCCCTTAAATGTATAGAAAAATGTCATGAAGGAAGTCATACTCCTGCATTTTGTCCTTTTTTCAAAGGCAAAACTAAAGTTAGGGGAGAAATTAGTAGTGATAAATCTTATCACCATCCACATGATGATACTGCATCTACTGGGTTAGAAAAAAGTAACTGCACTGTAACTACTATAATGCGTGGATACCAAGAAATTATCTTCCAAAAGATCTACTTGACAGAAGAGTAGTTATGAACCTCTTATTTCTGTCTCTTCTCAGATGATTGTGCCTTTATCTTTTTGCCAGTGGAAGCTATTCTGGCTGGACACAGGATCTTGTACACTTGTGAATGAGCAGCTCGGGACTAAATTGAAACATCCTCAGAAAAAGCTGAAACCCTGGGAAGCAGGCCCTTTATTTTTGGCAGCCAAGCAACCACTTGGATGGAGTGAGTTGAGTTTCACCTTAAATGACCAGTCCTTGATCTTTCTTACTGTGGTTTTGCCTTCTGAAACCCTTACTTTTTGCTGTAGTACTGGGAGTTGATTTATTCTCTTTCAGTGGTAACTAGATAATATGTACTGGTTCAAAAGTTCAAAAGTAGGGACTTTTTTTCTTTCATTCTTCTGTCTCTCTCTCTCCCTTTTATGTAATTACAAATATTGTAATTATATTTTGCATATGTACATCTATTTATGATATGCTGTACATTACTGTATGTATGTGACCAGCCATTCCCAACCTTTTTAACTTCGCAGCCCACTCTCAAATCTCATGGTAAGTTGGCTGACCTAATCAGGGGCTTGACAAGTCCCTTGTTTCTTTTTGGTAGAAAAAAGAGTTGTGCAAAAGTTAAATCCATCAGATTACGGTTGGCAGTGCTCCAGGTTTGCTGGCTCCGGCTCCGGAGTGGCTCCACACTGCTGCTCCAGCTCTGGCTGCTTTTAACTGGCTTTAGGGTTGCCAGTCGGCCAGTATTTTAGCAGACTGTCCGGTATTTGTACACTACATGGCCAACAGTATGTGGACACTCCTTCTAATTAGTGTATATGGTATGTGGGAGACTCTGAGTCCAAGTGGAGGAAGATTCTATGGTCTGATGAGACCAAAATAGAGCTTTTTGGCCTCAATGCTAAGTGCAACATTTGGTGCAAGCCTAACAACACACATCATCCTGAGAACACCATCCCTACCGTGAAGCATGGTGGTGGCAGAATTAAGCAAATTGGATTCAGCAAAGTACAGAGCAATCCTATAAAAAACTGTTGAAGTCTGCAAGAGACCTGGGACTTGGGAGAAGATTAATCTTTCAGCAGGGCAATGACCCCAACCATACAGCCAAAGCCACACTGGAGTGGCTTAAAAATGAAAAGGTCAATGTCCTGGAGTGGCCCAGTCAAAACCTGGACCTCAATCCAATTGAGAATATGTGGAAAGAGTTGAACATCCAACTTGATGGAGCTTGAGCAATTTTGCAAAGACAAATGGGCAAACATTGCTGTGTCCAGATGTGCAAGCTGGTAGAGACTCATCCACATAGACTCATGGCTGTAATTGCTGCCTCTAAAAGGTGCCTCTACCAAATATTGACTGAAGGGGTGATTACTTATGCATTCAATTATTTTCTGTTTTGTATTTGTAATTAATTTAGAAAAAAATGCATATCATATTTTTCACTTTGACATTATGGGAATGTTCGGTGTTGATCAGTGGCAAAAACTATGGTGGCCCTGAAGTGCAACTGCTGAAAATATAAAGCAGCGGCTGTGAGATTTACAGCGGCTGCGAGATTTGGAAGTGCTGAAAAAATACAATTACAATTACAATTACAGTACTCAGCCTATATGTAAACTCCAAGAAGTGGTTTTTCTGATACAGTTATTAATTTACTGTAGAATCTTTATTTTCTGTTAACTGTATTTGAAAGATTTTACATGTGAAAAAGTAAAGTAGTCCTGAATCCAATGTAAATTACAATGTCTAGTCACACAAAAGTGGGGCAGGCTAATTTGAGAGCAATTCCAAATGATAGAGTAACACTCATTAATAATAATAATAATAATAATGTTGATGTTTATATAAATTGAAGATACTTTTCTTACAACTTTATTGTGTAAATGGGTTAATTTATATATTGTTTTATTTGGTTTGCTTTATAATGTACACTCACCTAAAGGATTATTAGGAACACCATACTAATACTGTGTTTGACCCCCTTTCGCCTTCAGAACTGCCTTAATAATACGTGGCATTGATTCAACAAGGTGCTGAAAGCATTCTTTAGAAATGTTGGCCCATATTGATAGGATAGCATCTTTCAGTTGATGGAGATTTGTGGGATGCACATCCAGGGCACGAAGCTCCCGTTCCACCACATCCCAAAGATGCTCTATTGGGTTGAGATCTGGTGACTGTGGGGGCCAGTTTAGTACAGTGAACTCATTGTCATGTTCAAGAAACCAATTTGAAATGATTGGACCTTTGTGACATGGTGCATTATCCTGCTGGAAGTAGCCATCAGAGGATGGGTACATGGTGGTCATAAAGGGATGGACATAGTCAGAAACAATGCTCAGGTAGGCCGTGGCATTTAAACGATGCCCAATTGGCACTAAGGGGCCTAAAGTGTGCCAAGAAAACATCCCCCACACCATTACACCACCACCACCAGCCTGCACAGTGGTAACAAGGCATGATGGATCCATGTTCTCATTCTGTTTACGCCAAATTCTGACTCTACCATCTGAATGTCTCAACAGAAATCAAGACTCATCAGACCAGGCAACATTTTTCCAGTCTTCAACTGTCCAATTTTGGTGAGCTTGTGCAAATTGTAGCCTCTTTTTCCTATTTGTAGTGGAGATGAGTGGTACCCGGTGGGGTCTTCTGCTGTTGTAGCCCATCCGCCTCAAGGTTGTACGTGTTGAGGCTTCACAAATGCTTTGCTGCATACCTCGGTTGTAACGAGTGGTTCTTTCAGTCAAAGTTGCTCTTCTATCAGCTTGAATCAGTCGGCCCATTCTCCTCTGACCTCTAGCATCAACAAGGCATTTTCGCCCACAGGACTGCCGCATACTGGATGTTTTTCCCTTTTCACACCATTCTTTGTAAACCCTAGAAATGGTTGTGCGTGAAAATCCCAGTAACTGAGCAGATTGTGAAATACTCGGACCGGCCCGTCTGGCACCAACAACCATGCCACGCTCAAAATTGCTTAAATCACCTTTCTTTCCCATTCAGACATTCAGTTTGGAGTTCAGGAGATTGTCTTGACCAGGACCACACCCCTAAATGCATTGAAGCAACTGCCATGTGATTGGTTGGTTAGATAATTGCATTAATGAGAAATTGAACAGGTGTTCCTAATAATCCTTTAGGTGAGTGTATATTGTGCAGGCAAATGTGTTAAATGGTTTATTTGAAGTAGCCAATACAACAAAGGTTAAGGTTCCCAACAGGTTTTGTACAGAACACTACAGACAGGACATGGATAAGCAGAAAAGTACATTCAGTATAAACCACATGTAGAATTAAGATAAGTTAGAGAGACAATGCAGAAGTCCTTAATAAAATAAAAATACTATTTATATGAATTTGTTATTTATTATTGTTTCTTAGATTTTTTTGAGTTATTCATATTTGTTAAAGGCTTCTCTCTAATTTTGCATTTCCCAAATTCTGTTGACTCTTCCGGAGAACCAGGGTTGGCCGACGTGACCTGCTTGCTGTCTAATGGCATAAGTCAAATATATTTTACAATATACCCTCCCTTTCCATAATTGCTTCTGAAAATGCTGCAGCAGTTGCTTTATTTTTTCAGCACTCTCAAATCTTACATACGCTGCAAATGTCGCAGCCGCTGCTTTATTATTTCAGCACTTCCAAATCTCGCAGTCGCTGCAAATCTCGCAGCTGCTGTTTTATTTTTTCAGCACTTCAAATCTCACAGCCACAGCTTTATTTTTTCAGCACTTACATATCTTACAGCCACTGCTTTATTTTTTCAGCAGTTGCACTTCATGGCTACCGTAAAAAAACTCCTGATTAAATCCATTCTGATTTCACAGTGACATGTGGAAAAGATCAAGAGGGGTAAATACTTTTGGCAATCTCCTTATCCAAGCATTGGCAGTAGAATGAATTTACTGAGAGCTCAATGACTTTCAACGTGGCACCATCATAGGATGCCACCTTTCCAACAAGTCAGTTTGTCAAATTTCTGCCCTGCTAGAGCTGCCCTGGTGAGCTGTAAGTGCTGTTATTGTTAAGAGGAAACATCTAGGAGCAAGAACAGCTCAGCCATGAAGTGGTCGGCCACACAAGCTCACAGAATGGGTCTGTTGAGTGCTGAAGTACGTAGCACATAAAAATAGTCTTTTGTTGGTTGCAACAATCACTTCCGAGTGCCAAACTGCCAATGGAAGCAACGTCAGCAGAAGAACTGTTTGTCCTGGAGCTTTATGAAATTGGTTTCCATGGCCGAGCAGCCATGATCTCCATCCGCAATGCCAAGCGTCGGCTGGAGTGGTGTTAAGCTAGCCACCATTTGACCTGGGAGCAGTGGAAATGTGATCTCTAGAGTGATGAATCACGCTTCACCATCTGGCAATCCGACGGAGGAATCTGGGTTTGGCGGATGCCAGGAGAAGGCTACCTGCACGAATTCATAGACCAACTGTAAAGTTTGGAGGAGGAATAATGGTCTCAGGGCTCGGCCCTTAGTCCCACCAAAGGAAATCTTAACGCTAGTGCCTACAATGACATTCTAGATGATTTTGCACTTCCAAATTTGTGGCAACAGTTTGGGGAAAGCCCTTTCCTGTTTCATGACTGCATGACAACCCGTGCACAAACCGAGGTTCAAACAGAAATAGTTTGTCAAAGAACTTGTCTGGCCTGCACAGAGCCCTCACCTCAACCCCATCCCACCTTTGGGATGAATGGAAAAGCTGACTGTCAGCCAGGCCTGATTGCCCAACATCAGTGCCCAACCTCACTAATGCTCTTGTGGCTGAAATCCCCTCAACAATGTTCCAAAATCTAGTGGAAAGCCTTCCTAGAAGAGTGGAGGCTGTTATTACATCAAAGGGGGGACCAACTCCATATTAATGCCCATGATTTTGGAATGAGATGTTTCACGTGCAGGTGTCCACATACTTCTGGCCATGCAGTGTATGTACTTTGACCCCCTGTCCAGTATTTTTGGAAGATGTCTGGTTATTTTAATTACTGTAATCTATTGAATATGTCGTTAAAAATGTTATCAGTGTACAATCTGCCCTCAACCCCCAACCCCATCGTCGTCTAATTGCCAGCACCCCCTCTAGGTTGACATTTCACAAACCCCCCCCACCAGGGGTCTGGTGTTTTCGTATCTTAAAAGTGGCAAACAAGGTGCAGGGGGCATGACTCCTGCATGTAACTCCCTGGCAAAAAACTTTTGGACAAACTAGTCAGGACACTTCAGATAACAGATGGCTAAAATTAGGTTAATTTAGGTAGATTAAGAATTTGGTAGGAATAAAATAATTTGGAAATACTTAAAACTTTAGAGTTAAAATTGACTTTACTTCTTTTGCAAGTGGTTTATGAGAGATGTGCCCTGAGACTATAGAATCACTTCTTGAACGGAGTGAGAAAGTGAAGGTGTCATATAATTACAATAAAAAATTATGTATTATGTACTAATAGCTGGAGTGAGAACTGATCTTATTTTATAACCCCCAATACACAACTCTACCTGAGGAACCCTGTCTTGATGCACAGAGGATAAAGTATTTATTTAACATGCCAGACCTGAGAGGCTCTGACATGGAAGCTCTCCACCTGAGCGGAGTCTCTCTCTGAACAGCAGAAGTTAACAGCTTTTATACAATGCATGACATGTGGTTCAGTGGGCAGGGTCAGTCACAGGTTTCCAAAAGTGTTGTCTTGAGGTCAGGTCTCTCGCCCTTGTAATGTTTGTAGTTGTCTTCCTGGGGGGAGGTGTGGAATATGGAAACCAAATGGCATCCTTTGATGTATTTGCAAAAGGTCTGATCCACGGTCAGCTTTTACAACTGTCAATCAATCATTAACAAAACAGTTCCTGCCAATCTGGGAAAGCAATTAAGTCCACAAACAAACTTTAAAAAAACAGCTCTGGGCCCTCTCTCTCCTGTTTGATCCTTTTATTATTGACAGGAATGTCTATAGGGTATGCCCTGAACAACTGCATTAGTGGCTGTTGCTAGCTTAATAAATCTACTTTGCTCAGTCAGAATACTATTATAAATATAAAACATAATACAATTTATATAAAACATACTGGCTCTTCAATACCTATGAAAGTATATATTTTATTAATTTAAGAAAACTGGACTTAATGTCTGAGTGAGCTTAATGAAGGGGGTAAGAGTGGAGCAGCTCCATGACCTCAGCTCCGGCTCCAGAGCGCTCCGATGAGCTCCGCTCCGGCTCCAGCAATGCCAGCTCCAGCTCCACTCCGGCTCCAGAGCACAACTAACAAAAACTGTTCAGCTCTGCTCTGGATACAGGTCCTGGTGCTGGCTCCATGCTCCAGAGCTGGTGCACGGCCAACCCTACATGTTCCGCTGAAGTGACAGCTCTTCTCGCTGTATACACGTCTCTGGTGGGGTCCAGAGACAGTTCTCTGGCAAGTTGAATGTTCTGCTGCTATAGCAAGGACAAAGTCTAAAGAACTATTGCAATTGAAAATGTTCGGTTTCGGTGAATTGTGTTGTCCACCATTTCTGTATCTTTATTGCATTATGCGACCAGGTCTCACAGCCATGACACTGGTAGTATGCATTGATCAAATACTTCTCTCTGCAGGCAAATGGCTTGATTTCAACAGCATGCTGATTCTTCCAAATGCACTCCATCCCACTCTTACTCTGCTTTTGATTTCTTCCATGATACCTCAGTCTGCACTGATTTGTAGTCCAAGGTATACTTCAATTTTCTTATATTTAACAAAGCTGTTAAGCATGACTTTTGTTTTACCCAGGTTCAATTTAAGTCCAGTTTTCTTGCTTGCATGTGAGAATTATTGAAATTGAAACTGCAGGTCTTCAGGTGTTTTTGCAAATATGCAATGCCATTGGCAAATCGTAAGTTGTTTAAATGAGATTTGTATAAATGGAGTCTTGAACACTTCTTCAACAGATGCTGTTTAGAGTTTTGGAAAGATTTTGTCCCATTGATATACTCCTTTTCTGACAGTGATCTTACAGCCAGCCTTCTTTCACACTACAATCCTAAAAAACAGCCCTGAGAAAAATGCATACCTGAGCTATGTTGCATACATCTGTGGATTTGTCGACTTTTTACATGTTTTAGCATGCAGGTGACTTTTTTTGACATTGCTTCAGTCCTCTGTTACTGAATTTCCAGAGAGCGGAATAACTTTAATTGCAGACACAATTTCCAAATGATTTTTAAAGTCTTGAAACAACGTTTCAGAAGCCGCAAGCATGGCATCCTTGATGACCTCACTGTTGCCCGCGAGCCACGTGTTGGGGATCGCTGAAGGGGACAAGTGGACCGAAACCATGCCAGGAAAATCCCCCCCAAAAGCATAACGGACCCCCCTCAATGTAGGGGTCAAGCAGTGAGGTGTGTACCATTCTCTTGGTGTACGCCAAACATACACTTGCCCACTTGTCGAGAATATGGTGAAGGATGACTCATCTGACCAGATCACTTTTTAATTTTTAATTTTTAATCATGCGCAAACCAACCCGGGACACATGACTCGTAGGGGTGCTGGATTCAGCGTGACACCGGACCAGTTAATGACCAGTTCATTAACAAAAAACATTTCTGTTCAATTTTACATCGTCGCATTAACTCTCCATCATCATAATATCGCTGTAACACGTCTTTCCTTTCACGGAAGCTGCGCTCAATCGTCTTTCATTGCTGCCATTTGCCAACTCCTAACTAGTTATTGACCTCGTGAGACCATATTGTTATTGTAGTGTCTCTCTGACAGACCGCTGTTTGCTGCTGATTTCACTCATTTCTAATCAAAACTCTCCTCACTGCCCGCGTCTCTGCTGGCATTTTAAACATGGCGGCTGAACTCCAGCAAATAACTTTTTGTGGAGACGACTTTACCCCGCCCTCTGGCACCTGACGTCACTGGTTCTTAGGTTCCAGACCAGCAAGTTTTTGGTGCCAGAAAAAGCATCTCCGTGCGGTACCGAGCCAGTTCTTTTATGGTGGAAAAGCAAAAAATGGTTCCAAATTAGGCACCAGCTCTGAACTAGCACCGGCTCCTTGTCGGTGGAAAAGCTCTATAAGAGGCCTGGGCAACGTATTGTGAAGCCTAAGGGCTGCCCCAGCATAGTAAACAATCATGTACAATTTTGCCTAAAGGATTTTGTCATGGGCAGTAGTCTACTGTCTAAATGCTTTAAAGAGAACCTGATTACTTTAACTTTCCAAAGGTGAAATCAACATTAACCACTTGATTTCCTCCTTAGTATTAAAAACCTATAGTTTCAAAATTAAAATATGAAGGAAATTAAATCCTTTTCTAGAATAAATAACAAAATAAGAAATTGCTGTCAATATTATATGCCCCACCATGAAGCTTTACATTTGAATACATTACATTCTCCTAGTTATTTTCCCTGTCTCTATATTTAAAATGAATCATTTGATAAATAGCTGATATCATTGCAATATGAATAAGCTTTACGTGCCGAGAAATTCTTAGGGTCACATATTTGTTCAAATTAAATTGAATACTTCTATGCATCTGTAGATCCCATAATGAAACAATCAAAACCTGTTTTCATAGCCTTGAAGGCAAATTGCACCATTTCTATGTAAGTGAGAGCTATCTTACCTTGTAAGAAGTATAGAAGATGTGCAACACAAGAGCTGAATCTTATTTTTTGCATGTCTTCTTTGGTTTATCTCCTGCAGTATTTCATAGTTCATTCTCGGATTCACTGTTCAGAATGGAATGTGCAATGAAAGTCAACAAATACTGCAGGTTCACTGGGAGGGACTTACAGGGAAAGTGAAACTTAACATCCTTTAAAAGCAATGAGAGGCAGCAAGCTGTATCATTTGTATCATTTGACTCACTAGATGCTCCTGTTAAAACTTCTGTGCCTGGCTGCTCTTGGTAAGTTGTATATTTTAATGTGCTATAGTATATTCTTCTGAACACTTTCCAACACATTTCTGAGCCATACATATGTATGGTTCAGAAATCTGTTGGAAATTATTCAGAAATTAGTATTTATGTGTGTGTGGTCCTATAACAGGCATCTGCAACCAAGGTTTACTACTGTTATCTGTTGCAAACAAATAAGTAATTTCAAAAATTAAGAAATTATCTTAAAGATTAATTGCAGATGTAATATGCAGTCTGGACTAGACAAGCGTTTTAATTGACTGTCCCTATTTAAATTTTTGGGGGGATACATTATTAAAATATATTATTAAAAATATTTATAAATAATCATTTGTTTTGTGCGTTTATATGGTTAATAACCTGTAGGTTCTTTGTGTATTTTTGTCTCAGTGTACTCTTTTCTGTACTGCAGGCCAATGTGAGCTCCCATCTCCTACTAATGTCACCATTATCTCCCTCAACCTGGAGCATGTACTCAAATGGGATCCAGGTCCTGGTTCACCAACTGGAACACAATACAGAGTTGAATATTTACATTTCCAGTATGTATCTGCCTGACAGATGACAGTGATTACCAAGCGTGGCCCTGGAGAGCCCAGCCACACAGGACCAATCAGCCTCTCCCCATCCAAGTTTATAGACTTGGAAGAAATGCACAACTTTGTTATGTGCTTACTTAGTTTGTGAGATTAAATTAGGAAGAAGACTATGTAGCCTGTTGACATTTTCATTCCAACGTCTTGTGACATAGTAGGTCCTTTAAACACAAGGTCCTCCCACTACTCATATGTGCAGGTTTCCAGTAACATTAGAAAAAAGGTCTATTACAGATGCAAGGTGATTCCAATTGCTTGGAAACAGGAAGTCATTTTGGTTTCAACCCATCCAGTGCCCTGTGTGGGCCTAAATGACTGCTGCCTACCGAAACTACTCAAGGTCCTGGAGACTGCAATTTCCAGTTTGGGATACATACCCAAAGAATTTGTTCTTGTAAATGCAGGTACAAATCACAAAAATTACAAGTACAACTCGCATATTTGTGAGTTACCACTCACGTATTTGTGAGTTGGATAGAGCGTAAAATCACTGTAAAAAATACATCACAAAGGTTACAGGCCAAGATTGTCGATTGTGGAACAATCAGTGAGGATTTAAAAGAGCATGCATTCAGCAACAGAATGCCGGTGTTGTGACGTGAATACTCATGTGACATGCTGAAGCTAATGCTGTTTTTGTGTGCTTTTTAATATATCAATGCCAATCTCAATTCTAATGCCAATTCTAAATGCTAACATTTTGTTGAAACTTTAAGGTAAAAATGAAAATGATGGAATATATAAAACAAAATTATTTTAAATTGAAAGTATAAACTTACATCATGTCGACTGCAAAATACCTTTATTGTATTTTACAATTAACATTTAATAGTCGTGTAATAATCTTTATGCATCCTTTTAAAAAACATTTTGTTTGTGCAGGCTAGTTTGTTATTTAATTATTCCATTATTTTTGTTTCTTAAAGTTTCTACAAAATGTCTGCAAGATTTCCACTTGCCGTTACATCTAGTTACCTTTCTATTTTGAGCAACATATTTTAACAAAAAATACATGTATATGACTCCCTCATGATCTCAGTTACATTGACAAAAAGAATCTCTGATATTTTCCATTATTATTTCTCTATGGGAGAATTAAAATTGCAGCTCCATAATTAAAAGTGCCCATTTGTGTTTCTTAAATCTGTCCTGTGTAGCCATGTGTGTTAGCATATCAGTATGAAATATACAGTCACAGCAGTCATGTTACTAACTTGTTGTAACTAACATGGTAGAATTTATTCTTAATGACAGTTAATGTTTTTTGTTTTTTTTATATATAGAATTATGAATACACCTACAACACTCTGTGATCCATAACTATCTTACTCAAACTGTTTTTCACAAATTCTGTGACAGCAATATAATTAAAATGTCCGCTATTGTATATTTTAAAGGTTTTCAGAGTTATAAATAAGTCTAAACAAGGGAAAGTTAAAAAACGGGACATGTAAACGATTTTGAGAAAATTGTCTGGACACCAGGAAGTTTAATTAAAATCAGGGACTGTCCCGAAACCAGGATGCATGGTCCCCCTACCACTGAGGAAGTCAAATGAGCTATTAACTTGTCAAAAGAGCACTGCACATGTGTTGTTTTTACAATAAGCATATAGCATTAGTATTTTGACAAGATTGGAATTTACTTTGTATTTGTAGCTTTAAATAATAATAATAATAATAATAATAATAATAATAATGTTAAATAGTGGATCCACAATAGAGCAGAATCTCAAAGTCATTTACAATGTCTTGTAGTTTTTGTTCCAGCCAAGCTCTTAGCTAAGTTTGTCTATTTATTCCCAGCAAAAACTGGTCTCCTGTGAAGATGTGCCTGAAGATCACCAGCCCTGGAGAATGTGACCTGACAGAGGAGTTCAGGGATATTTTCAAGTCATATGTCGCCAGAGTTCAAGCTTTCACAGAGTTAGAACAGTCCACCTGGTCGAAGTCAAGCTTTTTCCAGCCTATTTCAAACAGTAAGACAAGATGCTGTTGTTCTGGTTGTCAAGTGTGTTATGAAATGGCTCCTTCATTTTCAGTAGAGCACAGGTTAAACAAATTACCTTATAAAGACTCAGGTTTCTGACAATCTTTAACTTCAGCATCATTACCAGCAATACAGAAACAATTACAGTAAGGAAAAAAAAATCGGCATTAATGTGGGAATAAGATCAGTAAACTTCAGGACGTGCATTAAAGTTAGAAAGGCATATTGTCCCCTAGTGGGGGAGCTAAAGTTGTACAGGTCCAGTTTGAAAACAGGTTTGTCTTGCACAGACACTAGAAGATGATCAGGGACTGGGTAGTTTTGACCTCGGTGGGTAGGTCATTCCATCCATTTGGGGCACAGATATGGCACAGATATGGCACAGATCTCTCATCTCTTCAGACTGATCAAGGTAATGGCAAATAAGAATCAGCATCTCAATATGAGCTGAGATATGAGCCAGTCAGTGGTGAAAGGGGAGCATCGGATTAATTTGGAAAATGGAGCCAGAGACAAGAGTCAGCAAAGGTTTCCTGTACATGCTGTGCCACAACGGAGGTAACAGGTGCCAGGTACCTGAAACCTGGAAGTGTTTTATCAGAGAAAGATGCATTACACTTCTATACATAAAACAGCTCATGGAAATTATGATGATGTCATCCATCTCTGAGCTTGGTAGAGTGTACAAGCTACAAGCCCTCTGCATCAGGGTCTGCTCATTTGGCATAGTGGGTTTGACACTCTGCTAACAGATCAGAAACTTGGCGTTATCCCAGAGACATTAGTTAAAATCTGAGTGGGGCTCCACTGCCATACTATACATGCATTGCCTTAGCTGTGTTGTTTTTAATATGAAAAGAAAGTAGCCTAATAGTTTAAGAAGATGCGTTTTCTTCATCTTTCCTATGTTAGAACAAGGGTTATATTAAATATCAATTGACAATTCAAAATGGGTGGATATTAAATGAAAATAACAAAAAATAAATAAAGTAAATCACTCCAAATGTATTATGTGTTGTCAATAGAATGAGCAGTCATCTGGCAGTTTAAAATACAGCCACAGTTGACAATGAAAATAAATTGACCCTCTGTCACAGCTGAATATTTCTGAAACACTGAAGAAACAAATAGTTGTAGCCAGTTACAATTAATCCAATTTCACACTGCTTAATGATTCAGCTTAAGACAATTTATCAGAAATGGGACTAGCATCTGATCAAGAGAGGAAATAACAGAGAACTGTGAAGCTTCAAGGCTCATTAACTAAGATTCCTTCAAAAATATAGACAAATGTGTTAATACTACCTCAAAATTAAAGGTCTGATCTATTATCACATGTGTATAATGCACAGTATATTATTATTATTATTATTATTATTATTATTATTATTATTATTATTATTATTATTTTTATTTCTTGGCAGACACCCTTATCCAGGGCGACTTACAACATAAGTGCAAAATACAGAAATAATTGTAATTATCATTATTCAAAGGAACACAATGTGAAATACATTTAGTTTATGAATATATCAAATATCAAGTCAAGGCAGGTTATACACAATTTATTGTAATTTACATCAGTTCAGGATACATAAAGGAATGCTCTGTGCAGAGCCGATCAAATCCCTAGTGGGGAGCTCTGACCCACAATACTGTATGGGAGTACTATGTGAAAAAAACACTTCTACTATACTATTATAATTGTAAAAATATAAGGGACCTCGTCATACAAAAATTCAAACAAGATACCTAGCCATATATTCAAAGCTGATAATCTGGATTCCTTTAAGAAACACTAGTATTAATTAGATTAAGGACTTCTTAATTTTTGGCTGGGTTTAAATCAAAACTTTGACCCATCCGCTAATAGAAAACTACAGAACTGTACTCAGTTGCGGCTTCATTTATAGTTAGATGCCACTTTCTTCTAATCATAAATGTAACCGCTATGATGTACAGGTTTGTAGTTTTCTATTAGCGGGTGGGTCAAAGTTTTGATTTTATCAGGCACTTTGTCTCATAAATGGCATTATGCATAGCATCTGTTGTTGATGACCAATACATTAAACCATGTTTGTTGTATCTAAGAAAATGTAAAAAATGCAAAGCTGTTATTATAACTGCTTTAAGATTGGATTAATCTGATAGAGACAGCAATGGTTTGCTGTTTAAAATGTGTTTCACTTTTGGGTTTATGTTTATTGTACTTCAGTGATGATTGCAACATCTGCAATATTTTTGAATAGTTCTGAATCAAATTATTTATAAATAGACTTACAAAGAAATAGGATTCCAAATTATACCAATTACTTTTTATCCTGTAATGAACATAACATATAGAACATAACTGAATGCAAACTGACATCATGTATTGGTGTCAAAGTTTATAAACTGATCAGGGTTAAAAATACAAACATATTACCTAAACTTTAATCAACATGGAGTCGTGTATAATGCCATGGTAATACATGATGATATGTTGTTTAGGAGTGCCACTATTTTCTCTTTAACCTTCAAGATTAATGTCTGTTTTTCTGCCTTCAAGCAGGGCCTTTGACAACTGTTCATGTTCAATTAACTGAATGTTTAAATCACTGTTACATTCCAGCAATCCTGGGTCCTCCTGAAGTAACTGTGTCTGGCTGTGGCGATTGCCTTCATCTACAGGTGAAGCCCCCAAAGGGAAAGAGAATGGACCACTTCTTAGCCTACTACGAGTCTGAATACATTTGCGAAGTCCTGAGTGCCACAGATGGAAGAAAGGCAAGACAGTTACCTAGCTATTGGAAAGTACACTGCACAATAATTTCCATTTTGTGGTCATATGTACCATTTATGTATATATTGGGCATTGATGTTTTAGAAAAAAAATACTTTTTCTTGCAGTTGAACACACTTGTGGTTTACTGTCTCCACCATACCACTTCCCTTTTAAAGTAAACAGGTGTCCAATTAAAGGAAATTATATTTCTGACACACATTGTTTTGATACCTAACCAAACAAGTCACAAACCAGATCTGGGTAAATACAAAGATCTGTTATCAGTACAGTACCACACATTTTTTTAAGACATTGCTGCTGATTAGATTCAGATTCAGGTGCATTACAGTAGCAATATTAGAAAAATAAAAAAATACTGTTTTTATTATTTGGTTTTAGAATACGTTTTTCTTTATTTATAAAAAAAATATTTGTAAACCATTACTGGACTACACAATAATATATTAAATATTTTGTAGAAATATTATTATTTTGTTAACATTACTAAATATTTATGAGATTAATCCCTTAATTATGAAATTGTCACTTTATAATAAAATGTAAATATGAGTTGAAATATCATAACATTGACTAAGTTATTCAGAATTAAAACGGTACACTTCACAATGTGAAATTGACGATAACTATTTACATAGACATTCACATTTGATTGTTGTATATTTTAAGATTTCACAGTATTCCATTGTATTCTTTACAGGAACTGTAACACAAATCCAAAGTCAGTGAAGCAATATGTAAGAAATTAGTTTATAATGTTTTTGTTTAGTTTTTTAACACCTTCACACTGGTTTTTTTTTTTACATCTGGATTTGTATTTATTTTTTTAATTTCTCTACATATAATGTTCTCCAAGAAAATACATATTCTGTTGACTTTTTGTTTCAGATATTCAGTATGTTTTGACAATATACATCAGCTTAACATCTTTATTTCTTATGTTCAGACATTAAATATTGCTTTACAAATGCTCACACAGAAATGTAAAGGGGAAAATGTTTTATACTTAAATGTACTAATTTAACTATTTTCTCTCTTTTTATGCAGTTCACCCTGAGAATTTCAGGACAAAGAGTTATTGAATATTTGAAACCTGCCACAGAGTACTGTGTCACTGTGAAAATGTACATAGGAATCAATCAGCATGCTATTCTTTCTAATCCACACTGTGTTTTCACCAGCTTACCTCATCTAAACAAAGGTACACAGTACACAATTCTGTTGGGAAATGTACTTTTGGGCTTTTAAAAGTAATTAATCAATAACGGAAGAAAGTATTCAAACAAGAGAGGACATTATTGCTCATTTGGTTTCAAGTAGTTAATCAACTTGAGAATTCCATTCAGACATTTTGTGCAGAGAGCACAATTCCATGGTTGGGTATCTTGTTCCATACTCTTGCAACTCTTTGAGTAAATATGTAAACTTTTTTTTCATAAGTATATTCAACAAAATGCATATAGTGTACAACATTCTAATATTATTTTCCTTTGATAAAGGGTCAAATGTACAGAAGCGTATTGCTGCCACCTGAAAAAAACAAAATACGAGTTTTTTGTTTTTTTGTTTTTTTTGCGTATTTTGGGGGCATGTTGCTGCCAGAGAATGTTTTGTTTGTTTGTTTTTTTAGGTAGTGTTTTGTTGCCACGAAAAAATTAATAAATCAATTGTAGTTCAAGACCATTTGTAGTTCTTATGGATAACCTCACGATTCGACAGAACTGGATAGGAACTGAAACTATATTGCACTTGCGAATCATTCTAAATATGCATCTCTTTAGTTAAAAGCCTGATATATTTAATTGTGTTGAAATGGTCTTGCACTACACATTTATTTTTTGTGGCAACAACATGCCTAAAAAATAATATAAATAAATAAATAAATAAATAAATAAATAAATAAATAAACTCCCCTTGCAGCAACACAAACAAACAAACAAAAAACGTAGAACTATATTGTAAATGTAAATACAACTATAAAATAGATGTTTTTATTATTATTATTTCTTATACATTTAAATGCATTTTACATATATTTATTATTTACATGTATTTCTCACCACTATATGACTTATTTTTAAATATATTTGTATTTACTTTGACAGTATATTCAATGATTCAAAGGGATAGAATCTGTTTAAAAGTAGCTAATACAATACACTTTGAAAAACACTTTGATAAAAAAAAATACATTACTAAATGTATTTGGAAAAAGTAGACAGGAATAAACTGGTTAGTATATTTTAGGTAAAATAGGTGTTTTGTTGTAACATGAAAATGTACAGAACATTAAAAAACTTTTTAAGTAATAGATAGCAATATATATTTTAAACATATTTTTTTAAATACATATTTTAAAACTTTCTCTTCCATTTGGATTAATGCCCATGTCATCTGAAAGCAGTTACAATTGAAATACCCTCAAAAAAAGGTTATACAATATGTACATGGACAAATTGCAGTAAAATATAGGAATGCAAGGTGCACTTATGTGTGTAAAGATACACTAAGCCATGATACAAATATAGCTAAGCAAAGTAATTCCATAATAGTAATAATAGTAATAGTATAATCATAGAAAATGTACCATGCAAATGTACTGTGTAAAATGTTCATAACGGTAAAATGTATAGTGTCAGGCTGAATCATATATAGTCCCTTCTGTTTGTTTTGCAGTCCCTGTTGTACTAGGCCTGTTTTGCTTGGTCTTCTTGCTGAGTGTTATGGTCTGGGGATTCCTGTTCTACGGTTACATTCTGCGCTCTCTTTAAAAACATCTCCCAAATTCTTTGGTAAGGGATTTTTCTAATTCTATACAGAACCTTCCTTTCCAATTTAATCTATTCCAGCCTTATTCTGTAGTCTGTTCTTAAATTAATTTGCAGAAGCAGACTGCTTTATAGACCTGTTATGGAAGTGCCTGTATTTGATGTGCAGTATTTCTTTGAAGACAGCCAGGGCATTAATATGCTATTTTCTGTCTGAAATTGGCTGTCAGATTAATGAGTGTGTGGAAAATGTGAAAAATGTTTCTTTAATAAAACAAAATCACAATTATAATACAAAATCTGTGCTGGTGTGCTACAAGAAAACACAATCTTTATCTGTATGAGGCCTGATTGTTGTAATATGTAATCATGAGCAATAAGATCAGTTTAAATTCAATTTCTTAAATTGTGCAGTTTTCAAAATTAAAATAATGAATGGGAACTTTTTGGTGTAGGTCCATGACAATTCACCTTGTGACAATTGATCCTTGTGACAATTCTTCCATGCTGCAATTCGCCACCATCATATGTTCTCCACATAATCATTTGTAACCATGACTGCATTAACTTGTAGAGAGACATGCAAAGTATACATATATAGGTACATATACAGCTCTGGAAAAAATTAATATATACACTGCTCAAAAAACACTTAAATCACACATCGGATCTGATAAACTCATAATGTGACTCAGTAGTGTGTATGGCCCCCACGAGCCTGTATGCATTCCTGACAACGTCTGGGCATGCTCCTAATGATACGGCAGATGGTGTCCTGGGGGATCTCCTCCCAGACCTGGATCAGGGCATCAGTGAGCTCCTGGACAGTCTGTGGCAGTACTTGGCGGCATCGGATGCACTGATACATAACGTCCCAAAGGTTCTCAGTTGGATTCAGGTCTGGGGAATGTCAATGGCATCAATGCCTTCGTCATCCAGGAACTGCCTACATTGTCCTGCACCAGGAGGAACACAGGGCCCACTGCACCAGCGTAAGGTCTGACGATGGGTCTGAGGATTTCAACCCGGTACCTAACAACAGTCAGGGTACCGTTGGCTAGCACAAGGAGGTCTGTGCGACCCTCCAAGGATATGCCTCCCCAGACCATCATTGACCCACTGCCAAACCGGTTATGCTGGATGATGTTGCAGGAAGCATAACGTTCACCACGAGGTCTCCAGAATCTTTCACGTCTGTCACATGTGCTCAGTGTGAACCTGCTCTCATCTGTGAAGAGAACGGGGCGCCAATGGCGGACCTACTAATTCTGGTGTTCTCTGGGAAATGCCAATCGAGCTGCATGGTGCTGGGCTGTCAGCACAGGTCCCACTAGAGGACATTGGGCCCTCATGCCACCCTCATGGAGTCTGTTTCTGACAGTTTCGTCAGAAACATGCACACCAGTAGCCCACTGGAGGTCATTTTGTAGGGCTCTGGCAGTGCTCCTCCTGTTCCTCCTTGCACAAAGGAGCAGATACCGGTCCTGCTGCTGGGTTGATGCCCTTCTATGTCCCTATCCAGCTCTCCTTGTGTAACGGCCCATCTCTTGGTATCTCCTCCATGCTCTTGAGAATGTACTGGGAGACACAGCATACCTTCTTGCGATGGCACGTATGGATGTGCCATCCTGGAGGAGCTGGACTACCTGTGCAACCTGAATGGGTTGCAGTTACCACCTCATGCTACCAGTAGTGACAAGGACACTAGCAAAATGCAAAACTAGAGAAGATTCAGTCAGGAAGGATAAGGAGAGAGCAATTGTCTGTGGCCACCACCTGCAAAACCATTCCCTTTTTGGGGGTTGTCTTGCTGTTGCCTCCCCAGTGCACCTGTTCTCACTTTCATTTTCACCAAAACAGGTGGCATTGATTCACAATCGCTTTGGTTTCCTAACTGGACAGATTGATATCCCTGAAGTTTAATTGACTTGGTGTTATACTGTGATGATTACGTGTTCCCTTAATTTTTTTGAGCAGTGTATATATATACACTCACCTAAAGGATTATTAGGAACACCATACTAATACTGTGTTTGACCCCCTTTCGCCTTCAGAACTGCCTTAATTCTACGTGGCATTGATTCAACAAGGTGCTGAAAGCATTCTTTAGAAATGTTGGCCCATATTGATAGGATAGCATCTTGCAGTTGATGGAGATTTGTGGGATGCACATCCAGGGCACGAAGCTCCCGTTCCACCACATCCCAAAGATGCTCTATTGGGTTGAGATCTGGTGACTGTGGGGGCCAGTTTAGTACAGTGAACTCATTGTCATGTTCAAGAAACCAATTTGAAATGATTGGACCTTTGTGACATGGTGCATTATCCAGCTGGAAGTAGCCATCAGAGGATGGGTACATGGTGGTCATAAAGGGATGGACATGGTCAGAAACAATGCTCAGGTAGGCCGTGGCATTTAAACGATGCCCAATTGGCACTAAGGGGCCAAGAAAACATCCCCCACACCATTACACCACCACCACCAGCCTGCACAGTGGTAACAAGGCATGATGGATCCATGTTCTCATTCTGTTTACGCCAAATTCTGACTCTACCATCTGAATGTCTCAACAGAAATCGAGACTCATCAGACCAGGCAACTTTTTTCCAGTCTTCAACTGTCCAATTTTGGTGAGCTTGTGCAAATTGTAGCCTCTTTTTCCTATTTGTAGTGGAAATGAGTGGTACCCGGTGGGGTCTTCTGCTGTTGTAGCCCATCCGCCTCAAGGTTGTACGTGTTGTGGCTTCACAAATGCTTTGCTGCATACCTCGGTTGTAACGAGTGGTTCTTTCAGTCAAAGTTGCTCTTCTATCAGCTTGAATCAGTCGGCCCATTCTCCTCTGACCTCTAGCATCAACAAGGCATTTTCGCCCACAGGACTGCCGCATACTGGATGTTTTTCCCTTTTCACACCATTCTTTGTAAACCCTAGAAATGGTTGTGCGTGAAAATCCCAGTAACTGAGCAGATTGTGAAATACTCAGACCGGCCCGTCTGGCACCAACAACCATGCCACGCTCAAAATTGCTTAAATCACCTTTCTTTCCCATTCAGACATTCAGTTTGGAGTTCAGGAGATTGTCTTGACCAGGACCACACCCCTAAATGCATTGAAGCAACTGCCATGTGATTGGTTGGTTAGATAATTGCATTAATGAGAAATTGAACAGGTGTTCCTAATAATCCTTTAGGTGAGTGTACAGTGAGGGAAAAAAGTATTTGATCCCCTGCTGATTTTGTACGTTTGCCCACTGACAAAGAAATGATCAGTCTATAATTTTAATGGTAGGTGTATTTTAACAGTGAGAGACAGAATAACAACAAAAAAATCCAGAAACACGCATTTCAAAAAAGTTATACATTCATTTGCATGTTAATGAGGGAAATAAGTATTTGACCCCTTTGACTTAGTACTTCGTGGCAAAACCCTTGTTGGCAATCACAGAGGTCAGATGTTTCATGTATTTGGCCACCAGGTTTGCACACATCTCAGGAGGGATTTTGTCCCACTCCTCTTTGCAGATCCTCTCCAAGTCATTAAGGTTTCGAGGCTGACGTTTGGCAACTCGAACCTTCAGCTCCCTCCACAGATTTTCAATGGGATTAAGATCTGGAGACTGGCTAGGCCACTCCAGGACCTTAATGTGCTTCTTCTTGAGCCACTCCTTTGTTGCCTTGGCTGTGTGTTTTGGGTCATTGTAATGCTGGAATACCCATCCACAACCCATTTTCAATGCCCTGGCTGAGGGAAGGAGGTTCTCACCCAAGATTTGACGGTACATGGCCCCGTCCATCGTCCCTTTGATGTGGTGCAGTTGTCCTGTCCCCTTAGCAGAAAAACACCCCCAAAGCATAATGTTTCCACCTCCATGTTTGACAGTGGGGATGGTGTTCTTGGGGTCATTCCTCCTCCTCCAAACATGGCGAGTTGAGTTGATGCCAAAGAGCTCGATTTTGGTCTCATCTGACCACAACACTTTCACCCAGTTCTCCTCTGAATCATTCAGATGTTCATTGGCAAACTTCAGACGGACTTGTACATTTGCTTTCTTGAGCAGGGGGACCTTGCGGGCGCTGCAGGATTTCAGTCCTTCACGTTGTAGTGTGTTACCAATTGTTTTCTTGTTGACTATGGTCCCAGCTGCCTTGAGATCATTAACAAGATCCTCCCGTGTAGTTCTGGGCTGATTCCTCACCGTTCTCATGATCATTGAAACTCCACGAGGTGAGATCTTGCATGGAGCCCCAGACCGAGGGAGACTGACAGTTATTTTGTGTTTCTTCCATTTGCGAATAATCGCACCAACTGTTGTCACCTTCTTACCAAGCTGCTTGACGATGATCTTGTAGCCCATTCCAGCCTTGTGTAGGTCTACAATCTTGTCCCTGACATCCTTGGACAGCTCTTTGGTCTTGGCCATGGTGGAGAGTTCGGAATCTGATTGATTGATTGCTTCTGTGGACAGGTGTCTTTTATACAGGTAACGAGCTGAGTATAGGAGCACTCCCTTTAAGAGAGTGCTCCTAATCTCAGCTCGTTACCTGTATAAAAGACACCTGGGAGCCAGAAATCTTGCTGATTGATAGGGGATCAAATACTTATTTCCCTCATTAACATGCAAATCAATGTATAACTTTTTTTATATCTCCAGTAATTCAGTCACCTAATCAGGACACTTGGCAGTGGTGGCTGTAGGCTACTTTAAATACATTAATGTTTGTATCTCCGCTGGCATAGTGAAAAACAGAACACTCATAGTTCTTTAGCAATATAACTAAAGCCAAACCAAGTTGCTGAAAATGTATGATCAGAAATAATAGAATACAATGAAAAACACTAGAGAATGTTACTAAAATAACATTATATTACTAAGATAATTGTTTGTAGAATATCCACAATCCAAAACAATGCTATTAATCTAAATAATAATTTCTATAACTTTCTAATATTGGAAACTACCAAAGCACAGATATACACCACAATGTTGTATTTACAACTCTGACAAGTTACTATAATTAAAGCATCACTTTTCCTCTTTCTCTACCTCTCTAGATGTCTTTGTCTTTTGATGCAAGCACTCAACAGGTCAACACTCCAGAAATGGATTGCTCAGTCAATTTCCTTAAATTAGACATGGAAGGCAAAAGGTGTAACTGGTACCACTTGAACACCAGTGTCAAAGAGGAGAGTGTAAGAGAAGAAGATAAAGGCTATGGGCACATTACATGCAATGCTAGTCCGGATACACACACTAACTTTCAACAATAGTCTGAACCTGTCTGCCCCAAACTTGAGCTGCTCTGTGCGTGGGGTTTAAAAAACAGGACCTCAAACAAAATCAAAAGGAATAAAGAAGGTTCTGTAAAGGAAGATATTATTGATTTGTTACTTGTTCTTCATTTTATTTTAGTTTCTGCCCTATACCAAGTGAGTGGTTATCCACTGTGCAATTCTAAATAATCAACTCTTTGGTTATTTTTGTATTGTTTTTCTTTTCTTTTATTCACTTTTTACCTTCCAATGTTGCACCCTGGCATCACTGACCTACAATGATCTTGTTTCATGATAACATGCCTCAAGTTCAGTTTTCTCTGAACATGAGAGTCTTGAAAAAATCCATGTATTTTTTGTCTGAACTTTTTTCTTCTGTCCTTCAAATATAAAAAAGCTAACTTTGTAACTAAAACAATTTAAGTAATGATAGATTCATGACCTAGTTCAGTCCAGTTCAAAAGCATGGTAAATGCTTTTACGTGGTAAATTTTACAAATGCATTGTTGAAAATGACATTTATTGCATCTTGATATACAACATGGTTGTTGAATCAATCTGTCAGCATTATATAAACACATTTAATTTAGTTTAAACAATGTGTTTCACGTGAATGTGATTTATGTTCCAAAATGGTTGAGGACATCCTTGGTTAACATTGTCATTGACAGCAAAGGGTATTCAAATGGGATTATATAGACCCACTTACCAAATAGTTCATAGATCATTATTGCCTCTCACCATGGCACTGAACAATCGCTTACTTAATAGGTTAATTGGGCTAAAGATGAGCACAGTTAAGAGAATGTGGACATAACAGAAGACTGACTGTTAGATCAGTCTTGCGAATATAAAATCAGTTTATATTACTGTGATATTGAGCTGAATCGAATTCAGATTATGCTTTTTGTTTGTTAAATTCTCTGCAAAACGGTGATACAACAAAATGCAATACTCTTAACTGCTCAGTGTTGTGATGTTTTTATATAATTTATATAAAATACTGAAATCATAACATCAATGCTGTATTATATAACGAAGATATAATAATAATAATAATAATAATAATAATAATAATAATAATAATAATAATAATGCAAGGCTGTTAACAAAGCAGCACATTTATTGCCACTTACAGTTTCTTTAATTTTTTTGTGATATTTTTTATTTTTTTAGGGACATGAAAGAAACAACACACACCAAGACAATACAGAACATTAATCCAATGTCCCTATTCCAAATAGCACCAATTGCTAGTGGTTCATATGAGGTTCTGAGCAGATAAGTATATAGCTCAGAAACCAGACACGTTTTTCTACCCCTTAAGTCAACGTATTATGTAGACGGTGAGGACACAATACACACACATTGCAGAATGAAGACACAATTTAAAAAATATATAATAAATACCCAATAAATTGTACTGTAACTGGAGGTCCTGTGTAGGGAATAAAACTGTCTGAAACTGGGTAAAATCCACCCTGGTATTATTCCACAGTTTGGGACAAGTCAGCTCTGCCTAAATGTTCTTGAGTGGTGTGCTGATTCACAGAAAGTGGACACAGTTGGCTGATGGCAGGGGATCTCTGCTATTAATAGCATATCAAAAGCTAAGGAATACGGAGACATTCTATCTACCATGCTGTTGGGAGGGGTGAGTTAATCACCTCCAAGAGAGATATGGGTGAGGGGAATGGGTAAGCCATTACCCTGGAATGTGGGAGAGCAGAGTGAGGACTCTTATTGTCACTTTGTATGCTAATGACCAGCTGCCATTGCCTACTTTGGTGGGTGGGTTAGTCACTGGAAGGTGTAGTTGGACAGGGGTTCAACTCATAAAAGCTGACTTGTCCATCACATCTTTGTATCAGTTTTGCCTTGCTGTACCCAGTACACACTGTGATCTATATTCTGGACTCTGTAATAAATCACATTTAACCTGAATTGTCTTAGTTCCAGTCAGTTGTACAGGAGGTTCCATTGTATTACACATTGAATAAGACACAGTAGTTGTCTTTAGTAATATCCTCTAGTATATGAATTCCCATATTAGACCATTGAGGAAAAGCAAAAGGGTGTCCATCAGACAGCAATGCATCATTGTGAAAAATAGAAGAATGCGAAAACCATATTGTTTTGATTTTAATTTTAAATTTGGTAAGGATAATCCTCCGGATGATGATTTTTCACAATGTAATACTTGGAGAATGATACGTGATAATTTCCCTCTCCACAGACATTTTGAGATTTGCAAGTTCAATTTAGATCAGTATCCTAGAGGGACAGTTCTTTTTCAGTAATAATTAAATAATACCAGTGTTAACATGTCTGCTAAAGGGGGCAATCTCTGATGCTGTCTGTATCATCTCCAGTAGTAATGGTCCCAACAGATTCCAGAAAACAAGAAAAAACCCAACAAAATCAGGTGATTTAGGCTTGGCCATACTTTGCAGTGCTTCTCTTAACTCTGTCAAAGGGATCGAGGCACCCAGAGCCACTGCTTCACTATCTGAGAGACGTGGTAACTGTCGAGAAATTGTTTACATTTGTCACTATCAAATGACATATCAGAAGTACATACATTGAGGGAAAAAAGTATTTGATGCCCTGCTGATTTTGTACGTTTGCCCACTGACAAAGAAATGATCAGTCTATAATTTTAATGGTAGGTGTATTTTAACAGTGAGAGACAGAATAACAACAAAAAAATCCAGAAAAATGCATTTCAAAAAAGTTATAAATTGATTTGCATGTTAATGAGGGAAATAAGTATTTGACCTCTTCGACTTAGTACTTGGTGGCAAAACCCTTGTTGGCAATCAGACGAGGTCAGACGTTTCTTGTAGTTGGCCACCAGGTTTGCACACATCTCAGGAGGGATTTTGTCCCACTCCTCTTTGCAGATCCTCTCCAAGTCATTTCGAGGCTGACGTTTGGCAACTCAAACCTTCAGCTCCCTCCACAGATTTTCTATGGGATTAAGGTCTGGAGACTGGCTAGGCCACTCCAGGACCTTAATGTGCTTCTTCTTGAGCCACTCCTTTGTTGCCTTGGCTGTGTGTTTCCACCTCCATGTTTGACAGTGGGGATGGTGTTCTTGGGGTCATAGGCAGCATTCCTCCTCCTCCAAACACGGCGAGTTGAGTTGATGCCAAAGAGCTCGATTTTGGTCTCATCTGACCACAACACTTTCACCCAGTTCTCCTCTGAATCATTCAGATGTTCATTGGCAAACTTCAGATGGGCCTGTACATGTGCTTTCTTGAGCAGGGGGACCTTGCAGGCACTGCAGGATTTCAGTCCTTCATGGCGTAGTGTGTTACCAATTGTTTTCTTGGTGACTATGGTCCCAGCTGCCTTGAGATCATTAACAAGATCCTCCCATGTAGTTCTGGGCTGATTCCTCACCGTTCTCATGATCATTGAAACTCCACGAGGTGAGATCTTGCATGGAGCCCCAGACCGAGGGAGACTGACTGTTATTTTGTGTTTCTTCCATTTGCGAATAATCACACCAACTGTTGTCACCTTCTCACCAAGCTGCTTGGCGAAGGTCTTGTAGCCCATTCCAGCCTTGTGTAGGTCTACAATCTTGTCCCTGACATCCTTGGACAGCTCTTTGGTCTTGGCCGTGGTGGAGAGTTTGGAATCTGATTGATTGATTGCTTCTGTGGACAGGTGTCTTTTATACAGGTAACGAGCTGAGTATAGGAGCACTCCCTTTAAGAGAGTGCTCCTAATCTCAGCTCGTTACCTGTATAAAAGACACCTGGGAGCCAGAAATCTTGCTGATTGATAGGGGATCAAATACTTATTTCCCTCATTAACATGCAAATCAATGTATAACTTTTTTGAAATGCGTTTTTTCTGGATTTTTTTGATGTTATTCTGTCTCTCACTGTTAAAATACACCTACCATTAAAATTATAGACTGATCATTTCTTTGTCAGTGGACAAACGTACAAAATCAGCAGGGGATCAAATACTTTTTTCCTTCACTGTAGGTTGAAGCCTCTGAGCTGGAGGCGGGCGTATGGGAATACGATGGGAATATTTTGCCCGCCTCTTGCGAGCTTTCTGTTTCCTTAGCTGAATGAAGTAGCCCTTGGTTCTAACCTTCACCATCTCCCACCACTCTATGGGAGAATCAGAAAGGTCCCTCAGGGTCCTCCACTCCTCGAGGTGCCTGCCAAAGGTCTTTATGACACGAGGGTCATTGAGCAGAGAGGTGTTGAGCTTCCAGACCCCAGGCCCCAACTCCCATGTGCTCGGAATGAGCACCTCTGTCGTCAGGAGCCTGTGGTCTGAAAAGAAGACCACCTTTGAAGACATGGTGGTCCTCTCCAGTGGCTGACTGAGGAGGACGAGATCTATACTGGAGGAGCCAGAAGAACCCATCCAGGTGAACAAGGGCACCAGGTCCCGGCCTGCATCGCTGAGTTCAAAGTCCTCCACGTTCGGATTGAGATCCCTGCTGGATCTATCATTCCAGGGCTTACTCCGTTCTACATCCCTCAGGGCACAGTTGAAATCACCTGAAATGATAACTGGTAAGGTGCAGATCAGGAACGGCCATAGCTGAGGGAAAAAGAGGACTCTCTCTCTGGCTAGTGGGGGCATACATGTTGACCAGCCTCAATACAGCCCCCTTGTATTTAAAGTCGACGCTGGCCAACCTGCCCGCCTCTATTACTTTACATTTTTTTGGTTCTATTAAGGTTTTTTTCAGGAGTACGGCAATCCCGTCTGCTCAGGACACGTTGGACCCGGACAAGAAAGACTCACCCAGGGTCCAACTGTCCCGGAGATCTTTATGTTCTTTTTGGAATGTGGATGCCGCACTCCTGTAGACAGATAACATCTGCCTTCATGCTAGCCAGAGAGTTTAAAACATCATCCTTCTTTTTTACCTCAGCAATGCTTCTCACATTAATAGTTATGATATAATTAAGGCCATAATGGCAGTGAGAGCAATTACCTGCTCCCGCTTCCTCTTCCCCACTTCTCTCTTCCCCCTCACCTAGCTTACCGCTTGCATCCATGACTTGCATCCAACCACTTGCCTCACCACATGATCCTATAGGAAGCCCATGAGGGGGGCTCGGGTCCCTCCACTCGGTAAGGCTGGGGGAACTCCACTGAGCCCAGAGCGCGTGATGCTGGGAGTTCTCCCTGGTTCCTTCGTAGCCGAGGCCCGACAACAGGTGGCAGAGCAGAGGCCCTGTGTGTGACCAAGGAGACAATTGGATAGACCCTGTTCTGTCTTATTGCTGGGGAGGAGGCCGGTCTCTCCCTTCCCAGCGGTCTGTTGCCACAGGTCTCCGCCTCTAGCGCCAGTGACTTTGCCAACAAGGCCCGGAGGCCTTCAAGGTCGTGGCCACTGATGCTAGCTCTCCTCTCCTGAGGACCTGTGGCTATCACACTACCACTGGGAGGGCAGACTTCTTATTGTCCCTTCCCCTTCAAGAGACATCTGGGGAGTGGGGCAGGAGGGATGTTACTATAAGAGGGCCAGCCCTCTACCGGGCTGCCCATAGCCTTTCCACTGGGGGAGTGGAGAAAGCCCACAACTCTCCGCTCCAGATTCATAGAGAGGCGTGTAAAACTGAGGGGGGGGGGTCGCAGCTGCAGGGGAGGAGCTGACAGGGGGTGGGTAGCTAGCAGTATTAACTCGCTTACTCATCACCCCCCCCACTCACTTTCCTCCTCTCTGCCCTTCTTCTTTTCCCCATGACTATGTTCCATTTACCCAACCCCCTCTGCCTCAGAGTCAGAGAGGGAGCCTATGAGACTCCTGAAGACTGTTTCCTCTCTACCCTCTTCTTGGGGTGTCTCCTTTACAGGAGCCTCAATTTGTTTTTCTTCCTCTCCACTCCCCCCAAGGGCCCGTGCCCTATTTGCATAGGGAGGGACAATTGCTAAAAAGGTGCCCTCTCCCACTGCACAGGTTGCAGACCCTCTCCTGCTCACAGGCTCTGGTCAGATGTTCTCCGCCTCTTGCACTTTATAACAGTACAAACTGTGGCTAAATGACCCAGGGCCCCGCAGTTCCTGCAAAGCTTGGGCATGCCATGGTAGAAGACAAGAACTCTGTTTGTTTCTAAAACTACGGTGCTCGGCAGGTGGCGTACCCCGCTGATGATGGCCACTTCCACCTGCAGGCGTACCTGCCACCATCGAGCACCGGTCCAAACCCTATCCTCATCCATGACTCTCTTACTGTCTGATAGGATCTCACAATGCCTGGGAAAGCCAAGGCCGCCCAGTCACCCTTGCCCCCTGACGCATCACCGTCACCAACTGGTCTGCCGATGCTGCTATCTCCAAGATTGGTGGCAGGGTTGATGATGTGTCATCGTGCTCCAAGGGCCAAATATTGGGTCCAGCAGGCTCTCTGTGTTTCTGAGGCGAGCCGCTTGGGCTCCTGCCTCATATGCCCTTCGGAGCAGCGTCTCCGTGACGCGACACTGCCTGTTGGGGTGGGGCAGGCCAGGTCGCGTGGCTCCGCAGACATTGGAGGTAGGGAGACGAGCACGTGTTCACACGTGGGAAGTCCACCAGGCCTGCTTTTGCAGCACGCTGGGTCCTGGCATAAGCCTCCCCTGTCATGGCTAGGCTGTTGCCAGATGGTCCCAGGTTGCCCTCACTTTGTTGATGAGGTCTGGAAGACGCGGGACGGCCCATGTGGGCCGCTGTTAGCGCTGACCCCTCTCAAACCTGGAGCATGGCAGGGCAGGATCAGAAGGCCAGGAGAACTGGAGACACTCCATGGCCCTCTGAATCACTACCCAGAACTCCCAGTCCTGTCCCACAGGAGTAGGTGGGTTGTCCTCGCTCAACAGAGGAGTAGGGGTGGGTGAAACCAGCTCCTCTTCCATGAGCTCCACCTCAAGCTCTAAATCCACATTGATGGGGCAGAGGATCTCCCCACTCCAGCAGGGCAAGGTGCGACAAGCAGGGGCGAGAGGAGCTCATCGTTTTTGATCGGGTTCCTATGGAAGTGCACAGAAACCCCTCCAGTTAGTTCAGAATATTACCAAGTTGTCCCTTTTCCATCTTAAGAACATTGCTCGACTGTGCCCTGTCTGTGGCAGAAAAGCTTGTACAGACTTGATTATTGCAATGCCTTACTTACTAGTGTGTCTCAGTCTGGTGATCACATAATTCCTATACCTGAGGTTGCCAGATTTTTTGGCTGGTGCCCGCACTATATATTTGGGTCACACAGCTTATATCCAATTAGGCTATGTAACACACTTCCCATTGTGATCCGATACCCTGATCTGTGACTAGGAGCCCTTAAACTCAGTTTATTTGTTGTATGAATTAAATTATTATGATTACAATTATTCATTAAAAATAATAATAATGGTACTATGCATTCACTGTCCAGTAATATTTTGTCTAGTCTTGACAAGAACATGAGTTGGAATCTGACAGTCCTGGTCTTGGTCTTGGACTTGTATGGGCTGGTCTCAACACTGACATACAGATGTACTATTTATTATTATTATTATTATTATTATTATTATTATTATTATTATTATTATTGTTGTTGTTGTTGTTGTTGTTGTTGTTGTTGTTTGTGCAAAATCAGAAGGCTTCGAGTGATACATTTCATTCTTCATTTGGTGTTTTATTAATTGTGTTCACCTACTGGATATATGACTCAAAATATAATTTTCTTGCATAAACATGTTTATACCGTTATTACATATTAAATCAGACAATGGGCAGGATTAAATCAAAACTTTGACCCACCCGCTAATAGAAAACTACTGAACTATACTCAGTTCATTACTTCATTTTTAGTAAGATGACACTTTCTTCTAATCATAAATGTAACCGCTATGATGAACAGGTTTATAGTTTTCCATTAGCTGGTGGGTCAAAGTTTTGATTTAATCTGGCCCAATAGGTTCTGTATATTTTGCACATTCTTTTCCAAATGGGACTTCCCGTTTGTGTTGACCGTTTTTTTTTTTAGTGTCCATTACGTAACTGTGAAGATAGTATATTACATACTTCCCTTTCTGATTCTGTCAGTTTTGGTTTCCCAGCAAGTCCCTCCCACACGTATAATGATGCAGACATGTATTTTAACTTTCAGTACAAGGAAATCAACCTCTTACAGTAAACATCCTGTGGAACTGTAGTCCTAACAAGAGACGTAATTAGCCACACTTTTGTCAAAATGGGGTCCTTTAAAATCTGTTTTATCGAAAGCTGCTGTATATTGCAAGGTTTGTACCTTTTAACTTTAGTTGTGTATTTGTGTGTGCTTTCCGAGAGCTTTCAGCTATGGTAATGAACGAAGTTCTACGATAACTTGATTAGCAGTTTTAAAATGTATGTAGACTATAGAATGTGTAGAATAGGATATTAAAAATGTTATTAATTATTTTCCACAATATTATGACTTGTCTTAATATGTCATTCGGTTGTTTTAGAAACCGTTCGGGGAACTTTAACCATTTTAGCACATATTTTACAAATGTAAAAAATCGCATATTGATTCAATGAAAAGTAGTCTAAAGAAAACAGGCCAAAGTACAAATTGTCCGGGTTTCTTGAAAATAAACCATTTAAATATTCAACATGATGTCTATATACCCCGAAATATAGATTTTATAGTTAATATACTTAGATATTTTATTAACGCCTATGGGTCTGGATAATTGTATCACTTCATCAGTGCTGGGAAATTGTATCTTCTTACTGACTAGGTAGTTTGCGTTACATCGTATATTTAAATCAGCTACATTACAGACTGTGGGTTACCGGTACCTATAGAAAATAATATAACTTTCCCTGTGTCTCGAAATTTCACTGTGTCAGTTAATAAAGATGTGTGCTTCTAGACAATCTCTAGAAATGTTAGTTTTCTGCAGAACATAATAGAGCATAGATGTAAATGTAATTTAAATTACAGTTATAGAGAATCTGTGTGAAAAATGCTTGGTATGCCAAAGCAATGCCAAAAAATATGGGAAACTATTTTTTTTTTGTTCATCTACTATGGCAGCTGAATTATCATTGCATTGTGTTGCTTACATTTTGTATTCAGAGATCATATTTATATTTCCAGTGGTGCTTGCATCTTTACCTCCTCCAAGAAATGTAAGAGTGCATTCAATAAACCTTGGAGCCACACTACAATGGGACTATGAGGCTTCTGCAACCAATGTCACCTATACTGCAACATTCATATACAAGTTAGTGGTTTAAATTCAATGATATTGGCATGATTATTAGTTATTTTTCACAGTAGAAATGTTCTGTCCAAATATACAATTGTTTGGGGTTTTGTAAGAAATACAGTCAATCTTCAATATCATTTTAAATATATTTATTTGTTAACTGTATACAAATTAGGGGATTGTATAATATGTTTGCAGGAATTTAATTACAGGTAAACAGAAAGACAAAAAAGCCTGAAAAGAATGGTCTTTCACGAGTAAATAATCAAAGACCAAGCCACTAATTCAGGATACCCAAACTCATATATTTATAATAAATGTATTATAAGTTTATACATTTTTAAAATATTTTTTGGAAACACTATGGAAAATAAAGCAGGATTAATGTCAAAGCCAGATGGTACTATTACATGAGAGATGCTATTATACAACACAAGAAGGGAGTAATGCTTACAAAGGCAGCTTTATGAGCAGTCAGGAGTAAATTTATACAATTTTGGAAACACATTGATTGAAAAAGGAATCCTTCTCCTGAGGGCTTATGGGGAGCTAATATTGTTGTTAACTAAAGGGCAGTATTCATGAGACAGTGGTCAAATCTCAGAGTAGATTCTTCCTTCTGTATGTTAATGCAAGTCAAATTTTAACATTGCACTTTGGTTCTGTTTTTGAGTTGCAAAATCATGTTTGCAGTTTCTGCTCTTCCCTGAATTTTTGTAGGTCTTGATAAAGAAAAAAAAAGTATGTTTAAACACTAATTTGTAGATTTAAGTGAGGAAATACTTTAGTGAAAGGAAACAATCAAATTTCAGGATGACTAATGTTTGTGTGTGTGTGTGTTTTTGAATGGTAATATGTTAGCAGTGCTTATTTTGGTAGTGTATGTGGCACTGAACGAAAGGCTAATTAGATTTTGCAAGTCAGGCTATAAAGGATTTGATTGATTTCACATTACTCCATTGGTTCATGACACTATGTTCTGAAGTTTCTGGTATTACAGGGGAAATAAGTGAACAATGCGAAACATGATTCCTTAAAACTGTGAGGAAGGTAATGCTTCCTCACTTCTAAAAAAGGAGAACATAAGATGTGTCAATGTTTTGTTGTACTAAGCAGTGAGGTTATTATTTTGTTTTTAACATTTTTGCATTCAATACTTTTTATTTATTTTATTTAAAGTATTTAATGCATACAGTAGGCTCCAAATGTATTCAAGCAATCAACATTTAGTGAATCGTCTTTGGCTATGCTAACATTGAGGAAGCCATTTCTATAGCATTGTAATTGGTTCATTAACTTCTCAGGTGGAATATTTGACCACTTCTGCATGCAGAACCTCTCCATCTCCTTCAGCTTGGAAGGCTTGAATTTTTCAGTTATAAACTTAATAAATTTGAACATTGCATATTTAGAAATACATTCAACCATTTTTGACAGATATTCAATTGATGCATATAATATTGATAGTCATTAAGTTTTTATTAATTTATTAATGTTGTTTAATCAGAGTTACATTTTTGTTGCCTCCAAATATACAGAAACAGCAGGAGGAACACAAAATGCACTGAAAATCCCAGTGATATCCTGGAGTTTAGGAAAATGTGCTTGAAGCTTTATATTGGTTGAGGAATGCTGCAGAGAGTGGTTTCAAACCCAGTTCATGGAGGACAGTCTCCAGTAAGATCTCTTAATTTCACAGTTAATTAATTATGAATTAGAAATTATTAAAAGCAGGCTTAGCTTGTTCATATGTGTAGGTGGGGCAGAGCCCAACTAAAAATGAATCCACTCAAAAACATAGTGCTTTCTCAGAAACTCGTTATGCATATCAATATGACGTTATCTCAATGACTTGTTTGTTTATGCACAGTAATTCAGCAATAGGATTCATTTTAGAAAATGTGTAGGAATAATTAACATGTGAATTTATTTAAATTTAGCACCAATTTTAAAATCCCATTCTGTTTAAAAGTGTCCCGGGATTGTGGGGCCAGGTAGCAACCCTACCTAATGAGAGAACGAAAGGTCTGGTGATATAATAACAATATTGTACTTAATGAGAAATTGTGGTATATAAACTTTGTCTGATTGCATGTTCAGTGCTTTTTTGTATAGTTTTTGTTAGTTGGGTCGTGAAGGTTTGTCATTCTATAAATGTGGGTTGCCGGGAAAAAAGTATGAAAACCACTGATCTAGACTATTATATTTCACAAAACAAAAAATTCTTGTTTTTCAGATATTTATATTTTTCATCCTGGCTAATATTTTATATTCTTTTTTTTTATTTTTATTTTTTTCAATTGAATTGCTTTTCTCTGGAGTGCGACATCGCACAGGGCCACAATTTGGCAGGCTAGAATCAAATAGACCTCTGTTATAACCTCACCTAGTGGAGTAAACAAGTCAGTGCAGGCTTTATATTTTTCCAGATGAACATTGTTTTATTCCCTGTAAACTGTATATTACATTTATTCCTTCTTAATTTAGCCTTAGTCTTTCAAGGTTTGAACACTTCAATTTTTTTAGAATATACAATCATCTTGGTTTTGCATTTTGGAGTTGAAAACACTGAAAATCTTAACCTTTTTTTTTCTTATACAGAACTGGAGAAGTTGTGGAAGAGACTGCATGCCAGGGGATTACAGAGAGAAAGTGTGACCTCACAAAGCTGTTGTCAGTTTTCGGTCAATACAATTTCAAAGTGAGAGCAGAGCAGGGGATTTTCACATCCCCGTGGGTGCAGAGTCCACGTTTCTCATTGGAATTGAACAGTAACTATCTTTAACTATCCATTTGTAGGAAAGAAATTCAGTATTGTTGTAACATCCTGCAGTCACCTCTGAAAACAATATCTCAGGAACACTGTAATTGGAATTAGGGATGCACCGAAATGAACATTCTTGGCCGACAACAAAAGTCCATTAAAAAGTGGATGAACCCACAACAAATTAATAATCGTCCTAGACATAAGCCTACTTGGCCTACTTCTTCAGGAAAAGTGGCTGGTTCTTCTTTATGAAAAGTAGTAAGACAAGTAAGACAAGCACCTAGGATCGGAATTGGGATAAAATTAACTTTTTCGGCCACTAGCCACTGTGTCTGGTAGAAGGAAAAAACTTACCAGCCACTTGGTATTTTTACCAGCCAAAGGCAAACATCACCAAAAATGCATGAGGGTGCATAAGTGTGTGGTGAACATGTTAAAACATGGCAATTATTCAGGTAATTAATCAAATCACTATAACAAAAGCTAATTGCAGGTGTGTATGAGGGAAAAGGATCTGGATAGAAAAAACATGCTCCCACACAGTTTCTACTTGCAAGTGTTATAAGGTCTTTGACCAAAACACTGCATTCTGTTGAATTATAACACTTGCTAGTAGAGGCGGGAGCATCGTTTTCAAATTAATCAATCACATATGAAATAACATGGCAGCTAATGGAGATCAGTATAAACACACTAAACTAGCACATGAAAAGGGGTTTTATATGGTGACACATTATTGCTCTTCATACTCCTCTTCCTCTTCAGTGCTACTCCCTTCTCTGGGTCTCTGCACGTCATTAAAAGGATTTCATTGGATTGGCTAGATATTCATAGAGTCACGGTCTGTGGTTGGGTAAAAAAATATATAATCTCTAGGAATGATGACAGATAGTAACATCCTTTCCACTGGTAAATACCATGCACGCCAGCAAAGACGCGATTTAAACAAACCGCACGTTTCTCTTCAGCAGAATCTCCGCTACGCAGCAAAAAATGCATGTCTCTATCGCAAATCATTTAAACACAAATTAATACGTTGTAATTGATGCAATTGATGAATACTTATCTAACACAACAACTTTGTTAAATAAATTTCAATGTAAAAATACATTATTAGAAGACATATGGAAATGGCATAATAACAGCAGACCTGTCAACTCTCAAGCATGTCGTGTCAGACTCTTGTATTATTGTCCCGACATTATCACGACTTTTTATTGTTACAATTTCAAATTAACTATAAAGGTTGTGACTATTTGTTTTATAAAGGAATATTTTGCAATTACAGCTGTAATTGACCGAACAATATGTTTTTCTTTTTCATTTTTTAATACATTTTCATTCAATTGCCAGTTTAGCAATGTGAGCTGCAATGAAAATGCATTAGCATTAGCATTAGCTTCCTTGTGGCAATGTTTTCCAGTCACAATATCGAAATGCAAAATGTATAAGACCTATCTAGCTAGCTAATTTACACAATCTACTTGACTAAATGATTGACTTTTCCTGTCCACACCACACTCAGAATAAACAAAATAAACAGCAATAGCTGGTTGCTATTTGATCGTGTCATCAAAAACGTAATTGTTCGGTAACATTTATTCGGTCTTTTCACTTATTTCGGTTGCCAAACATTCGGTGCATCCATAATTGGAATTTACAGGTACTTTAAAAAGGGCTCAGTCTTCTAACTGGGCTCCTATACTGTGCGCAAAGACTCCAATTATTGTGCAAAAAAAATGGATAAAGAAAGGAAACCCATGAAGTATCCTTAATGAAAACCAAAAATTACACATGGACAAATATATTAACTTGAAAAGAATTGCATTTTCAAAACTGGGCTCGACACTTGGGAGTCAATTTATGAGAAGACTGTCTATGCTGGAACTGAGGTTGCCGGCCATTTTATTGGCTGTTGTGGACCCATTAGGCTACTTTTTCGTGTAGTCATAGATGTAGTGCAAATAAGCACAAATAAGAATATTAATAATGGAGAGATCTTGAGAGATGTATGACTCACTTATTCTGTCAGCTGAAGCTCCGTTTTCTCCTTTCTTGTTGTATATTTTTTCAACCCTCGCTATTGTGTGAGGTGAACCTTGTTCTAGTTCCACAATTTTCATATGTGCTTGGAACAATTTTCAATGCTAGCATGTCTTTTTTAATCATCACGGTTATCAGCAGAGTGATTTCCATGCTTATTTTAGTGTCACGTTGGTGCCATTTTGCCGATTGTGTGAGCCACATGAAATGAGACTGCAGTAGGCCTATAGACTGGCATAGTACAACTCACAGTCTTTTTTTTATTCATACTTTTTTATTGCTTTTTTAAATTAAATAATTTCAAATGTCACAACCCTTAGGATAATGTCACATGGATAGATTATTTTTATATATAATTTAGACAAAGGTTTTTACACTTGTTTTGTATCTTCTAAAATTCAGCTACTCTCAGAAGTAATTTAATACTAATATCACGTCCCTTTGAATATTCAAATATTTGAATACTTGTACCTAGTTTGTCTTAAGAGGACATTTAGTGGAGACTTACATGCTATTTAGACTGTGCCCAAATCTTCACTAACCAGCTAGGGGGTAGGAACTGGATCAACGTGTGGATTGAGTGGAAAACACCAGGTCTAAGTATAGGAAAACAATTAAGAGGAAGTTTTGTTCTGTAGGCTAGATTAACAATACTGCAAAAGCAGGAATTACATAAAGAATTTGTTGCCTAATAATAAAATAGTGATGTTGGCCTTCGGAGAATATCTTACCAGTTTGTTCAAATGAAAAGAAGAAAAACAACTGGCATATTAATTGGTGCATTTGAATTAAGATTAGTCTGCACAGTAGCAGTATATTAATACTGAACTTTTCTCTACAGCAACTATCGGACCTCCCTCACAGGTGTCTGTAGATACTGCAAATGGTTTTTTGCATGTACAACTTCAGGATCCTGTGACTAACTTTAAAAACAAGACTCTGGAAGATGTTTATGGTTCAATTGAATTCAATGTTAGATACTGGAAAGATGGTGAAGAAGAGAAAGTAAGTCTTTTTTCTAATGTTAATTTATGTAATATACACGTACACATGCACACACACACACACACGTGTATATATATATATATATACACTGATCAGCCATAACATTATGACCACTGACAGGTGAAGTGAATAACATTGATAATCTCGTTATCATGGTTAGTGGGTGGGATATATTAAGCAGCAAGTGAACATTTTGTCCTTAAAGTTGATGTGTTAGAAGCAGGAAAAATGGGCAAGTGTAAGGATCTGAGTGACTTTGACAAGGGCCAAATTGTGATGGCTAGACGACTGGGTCAAAGCAAACTGCAGCTCTTGTGGGGTGTTCCCGGTCTCCAGTGCTCAGTACCTATGAAAAGTGGTCCAAGGAAGGAAAAGCGGTGAACCGGCGACAGGGTCATGGGCGGCCAAGGCTCATTGATGCACAGGAGGAGCGAAGGCTTGCTTGTGTGGTCCGATCCAACAGACGAGCTACTGTAGCTCAAATTGCTGAAATAGTCAATGCTGGTTCTGATAGAAAGGTGTCAGAAGACACAGTGCATTGCAGTTTGTTGCGTATGGGCAGGGATGGGAAAAGATGCATCAAAATTTATTTTAAAATTAGATACCAAATACCTTAATTTTACGTGTATCAAAAATAAATACAAAATACAGCAGCCACACCATGTATCAAAATAAACTACTGTATTTTTGTATTTTAAAAATACTAAAAATACTTTTACAAGGGAGCATGAAATCACTTTGCAAACCTTCCATCTATCAGCCTATTTAATCTATCCCTTCACCAGTACACTGACTCAGTTGATTAAGTAGACAATGTTTGAGAGCAACAGCTTTTCTCTGCCTAACGAGTCATGCGATAAATCTGTTAACATATCAAATATTAACATATCCCTGTGATCACCCAGATGAAGGTTAGTTTTAAAGTAACCAACAGTTTAATTTTAAACTAACAGTTTGCTAATGACTCATAATTGTATCCTAATTTAGTTACTTGGTGTTTGATAATGAAGGGCCTACTTTGCATCAGCAACACTAACCTAATGACAAACAAGTCATTCATAAGAAGACAACTGATGGCAGCTTTATTCAAAGCAAACTAGTTTCTAAGTTATTAATAATTTGATTGTTAATCATAAATATAATAATTATGTGTCAGGCAGTCATTCATGCAATGGTATGCAAAATCATGATCCTACTAGACAGCTACTTCAATTAGGGTACAATCATTTAGCAATCAATTATTTATTTATCAATCATTGGACACATATTTGGAAGTTGAAAACAAACATTTTAGCACTTTTTCAACAATTATTCAATGATCAATATGTTTTGATTTTAAATGTAGCCAGAAACGTAATCAGAAAGTAGCAATAGAACTTGTCAAGGACTTCTAAACCAAATCCAACCACTGAATCTATTGAGAGCCTCAGAATATAGGTATAGTTGACACATGCACATTAATAGTGTAGTAAGAACATTTACTTCAACTCCAATAGAGAATACTAAAGACCAGGTATTCCAAAACAGTTCAAAAGTTCTACCAAAAGCAGTCAAACTTATGTGTGAGTGTGGGTGAGAGAGTAAGCGTGTGATTGAGTGAGTGTGTGGGTGTGTGAGAGAGAGGGAGTGTATTGAATGAATGTGTGTGCCCTGTGGCCTACATTGCAGAGGTCTCTTTAGCTACTGATGCCTTTAAGCACAACTAACTTTTCAAAAAGTGTGGCATTTAGACATCGTCGATGGAGCCGGTTGATCAGTCCAACAAAGGAAAATAAACTCTACTGGAGCTGAGGATGGGATGATTGTGTTAAACCTCACAAAAAGGTGCTTGATTAGGGGATACTGCTCCAAAGATGCCAATTCCCTCCTTTGATCCTCAAAGTAGTGCAAAGACTCCGGCTCTGCCTTGCTTTGAGTTGGTCCACATGCTCTGTGACATGAACTGTTAAAAATTTAAGCAATTTATGCAAAAAATGTATGGAAAGCTGGCAACCTACATGTTTCTCACCTTGACCTTCTTCTTCGGTCTATGGATCAATTTTCTGTTCTGATCTCAACAAGTCTGGGCAAATTACTGAGTAGGCACCAATCAGAGGCAGCATTTTTATGATGTCATCATGTAGGCTTCTCACAAAGTATTTTACAGTATTTCTAAACTACAAAATACAAAACACTAAAGTATTTTGATACAAAATATGAAGCCATTTTCATCAACCCTATCAAATACAAATTACAAAATCCTATTTTGTATTTGAAATACATGTATCATAAATACTGCCCATCCCTGCGTATGTACAGTGAGGGGAAAAAAGTATTTGATCCCTTGCTGAATTTGTACGTTTGTCCACTGACAAAAAAATGATCAGTCTATAACTTTAATGGTAGGTGTATTTTAACAGTGAGAGACAGAATAACAACAACAAAAAAGTTATAAATTGATTTGCATGTTAATGAGGGAAATAAGTATTTGATCCTCTATTAATCAGCAAGATTTCTGGATCCCAGGTGTCTTTTATACAGGTAACGAGCTGAGATTAGGGGCATTCTCTTAAAGGGAGTGCTCCTAATCTCAGCTCATTACCTGTATAAAAGACATCTGTCCACAGAAGCAATCAATCAATCAGATTAAAAACTCTCCACCATGGCCAAGACCAAAGAGCTGTCCAAGGATGTCAGGGACAAGATTGTAGACCTACACAAGGCTGGAATGGGCTACAAGACCATCGCCAAGCAGCTTGGTGAGAAAGTGACAACAGTTGGTGCAATTATTTGCAAATGGAAGAAACACAAAATAACTGTCAGTCTTCCTCGGTCTGGGGCTCCATGCAAGATCTCAATGATCATGAGAACGGTGAGGAATCAGCCCAGAACTACACGGGAGGATCTTGTTAATGATCTCAAGGCAGCTGGGACCATAGTCACCAAGAAAACAATTGGTAACACTATGCCGTGAAGGACTGAAATCCTGCAGCGCCCGCAAGGTCCCCCTGCTCAAGAAAGCACATGGACAGGCCCGTCTGAAGTCTGCCAACATCTGAATGATTCAGGAGAACTGGGTGAAAGTGTTGTGGTCAGATGAGACCAAAATCGAGCTCTTTGGCATCAACTCAACTCGCCGTGTTTGGAGGAGGAGGAATGACCCCAAGAACACCATCCCCACCGTCAAACATGGAGGTGGAAGAATTATGCTTTGGGGGTGTTTTTCTGCTAAGGGGACAGGACAACTGCACCGCATCAAAGGGACGATGGATGGGGCCATGTACCGTCAAATCTTGGGTGAGAACCTCCTTCCCTCAGCCAGGGCATTGAAAATGGGTCGTGGATGGGTATTCCAGCATGACAATGACCCAAAGCACACAGCCAAGGCAACAAAGGAGTGGCTCAAGAAGAAGAACATTAAGGTCCTGGAGTGGCCTAGTCAGTCTCCAGACCTTAATCCCATAGAAAATCTGTGGACGGAGCTGAAGGTTCGAGTTGCCAAACATCAGCCTCGAAACCTTAATGACTTGGAGAGGATCTGCAAAGAGGAGTGGGACAAAATCCCTCCTGAGATGTGTGCAAACCTGGTGACCAACTACAAGAAACGTCTGACCTCTGTGATTGCCAACAAGGGTTTTGCCACCAAGTACTAAGTCGAAGGGGTGAAATACTTATTTCCCTCATTAACATGCAAATCAATTTATAACTTTTTTGAAATGCGTTTTTCTGGATTTTTTTGTTGTTATTCTTTTTCTCACTGTTAAAATACACCTACCATTAAAATTATAGACTGATCATTTCTTTGTCAGTGGGCAAACGTACAAAATCAGCAGGGCATCAAATACTTTTTTCCCTCACTGTAGCTGCGTAGCTGCAGACCAGTCAGGGTGCCTATGCTGACCCCTGTCCACTGCCGAAAGCGCCTACAATGGGCATGTGAGCATCAGAACTGGACCACGGAGCAATGGAAGACTGTGGCCTGGTTTGATTAATCACATTTTCTGTTACATCACATGGATGGCCAGGTGTGTGTGCGTCGCTTACCTGGAGAACCAATGGCACCATGATGCACTATGGGAAGAAGGCAAGCCAGTGGAGGCAGTGTGATGCTTTGGGCAATGTTCTGCTGGGAAACCTTTGGTCCTGTGGATGTAACTTTGACATGTACCACCTACCTAAGCATTGTTGCAGACCACGTACACCCTTTCATGGACACGGTAATCCCTGATGGCATTGGCCTCTTTCAGCATTGGCCTCTATTACAACAGCAAGCGGTGTTATTACAACAGCAAGCAGTCAATAAAGGAGGAAGTGAAACAGATAAAGGGCAAAAATTGAGGTATCTTGGAAAACAAACAAGATGTGGCAAATGTTCTAAATGAGTATTTCACAGAGGTTTTTACAAAAGAAAAGACAGATAACATACTACAGGTTAACAATCAGTCCAGGCAAATCCTAAGAGAGATCAGGATAAATGAGTAGGAAGTACTAAAGGGACTAGCAGAATTAAAAACCAACAAATCACCTGGGCCAGATGGGATATTTTCAACAGTACTTAAAGAAATTAGGGAAATTATTTATAGGCCGCTAACTCAAATATTCCAAAGAACAGGGGATGTGCCAACTGACTGTAAGATGGCAAATGTCATACCAATCCACAAGAAAGGGGACAAAACCAGGAAATTACAGACCAATCAGTCTCACCTGCATTACTTGTAAAATGTTGGAAAAAATTATTAGACAGAAAATAGAGGAGCATCTTAATGAAAACCATATTCTTGGAGATAGTCAACACGGGTATAGATGAGGCATATCATGTCTTACTAATTTATTAGAATTTTTTGAACATGCAACTGCAGCTGTAGATCATGTGAAAGCATATGATATGATATACTTAGATTTCCAAAAAGCTTTTGATAAGGTTCCACACCAAAGACTGATCCTCAAATTGGAAGCTGTAGGCATTCAGGGCAATGTAAGTAGATGGATTATGAACTGGTTGATGTATAGGAAACAAAGGGTGTCGATTAGAGGAGTTGCTTCTAACTGGAGTGAGGTTGTTAGTGGAGTTCCACAGGGATCAGTATTAGGGCCTGTGCTTTTTCTAATCTATATTAATGATCTGGACTCTGGGATAGTTAGCAAACTTGTCAAATTTGCAGATGATACTAAAATAGGTGGTTCAGCAGATACAATCTTGGCAGCACAGGCTATTCAGAGGGACTTAGATAATATTCAGTTTTGGGCCGACACCTGGCAGATGAAATTCAATGTGGACAAGTGCAAGGTAATACATGCAGGTAACAAAAATGTCCACTATAATTACACTATGGGAGGTACAGATCTAGATGAAGTAACGCATGAGAAAGATCTAGGAGTGTATGTGGACTCCTCACTTTCTCCATCCAAACAATGTGGGGAAGCAATAAAATAGGCAAACAGAATGCTAGGGTATATTGTCAAAAGTGTAGAAATTAAAACAAGGGAAGTAATGTTAAGACTGTACAATGCACTAGTTAGACCTCATCTGAAATACTGTGTGCAGTTCTGTCCACCACACTTCAAGAAGGATATTGCTACTCTAGAGGCAGTTCAGAGGAGAGCAACCAGACTTATTCCAGGTGTGAAGGGAATGTCCTACTTGGAGAGACTGAGGGAGCTGAACCTTTTCACCCTGTAACAGAGAAGACTACGTGGGGACTTGATCCAGGTCTTCAAAATCATGAAAGGCATCGACCACATCAAACCAGAGGAGCTTTTCCAGATCAGCAGGGACACACACACCCAGGGACACAAATGGAAATTGGGCTTCAAGGCATTCAAAACGGAGAACAGGAGACACTTCTTCACACAGAGAGTAGTCACAATCTGGAACAAACTCCCCAGCGATGTGGTAGAAGCTGAAAGTTTGGGAACATTCAAAAATAGACTGGATAGGATCCTTGGATCACTTAGATATTAATGCACACGAAATGAGCTCAATGGGTCAAATGGCCTCCACTCGTTTGTAAATTTTCTTATGTTCTTATGTTCTAATGCGCCCTGCCACAAAGCAAAAATGGTTCAGGAATGGTTTGAGGAACACAACAACGAGTTCAAGGTGTTGAATTGGCCTCCAAATTCCCCAGATCTCAATCCAATCGAGCATCTGTGGGATGTGTTGGACAAACAAGTCTGATCCATGGAGGCCCCACCTCGCAACTTACAGGACTTAAAGGATCTGCTGCTAACGTCTTGGTGCCAGATACCACAGCACACTTTCAGAGGTCTAGTGGAGTTGGCAAAAGGGGGACCTACACAATATTAGGCAGGTGGTCATGATCATGTTATGGCTGATCGGTGTATATATATATATTTACACACAGTGGTGTATGTTTGGTGTCACAATTGGGGGGGACATGCATTTTGATTACTCTGTGGAATGCGGGGTGGTAGTTGCGGAGTTTTAAAGTGTGGGGGGTGGGGTGGCTCAATATTCTTATCCAGCAAGGGAAAGCTGTCAATATTGGTAGGGACAATTTAACTTTTGGTCAACATTGGGGGAGATGCACCCCCCCATCCCCTTGTAAACCTATGCCTATATACACTACCGGTCACCTCCAGTTTTCCAGTTTTTATTGAAATTTACGCAGTTTAATGTCTCCGTGTACTCTGAAATTAAAGCATAGAACATATAAACAATTGGAGATTAAAAATAGATCATTAAATGGTTTTGTTTAACAAAATTTAACCACTTAAGCTGACAAACCCCTCTGGTACCCTTAAAAGGGGACCAAATCTGTGTGCATCTCTTTAATCCATGTGTACTCTTTACTGTTGTGTTGTATGTCAAGTGTTTGGTATACCATGAAAACTGAGACTCTCGTGTGAAAAATTTAGTTTTTATACACCCGCCGCATTTACGCCCCCCCTCCGCATTCTGAAATGGGGGGTGGGGGATACTTGGTCTGAGTAGGAATACACAATCTCAGAAAAAATTTACAATTATGACATTTTCTGGAACCAGACAGTCTACTGATCAAGACAATACCATCCACATCTTGGTAGAAGCAACACACATCCATAGAGAGCTAAAAATGTCAAGATGGAAAACATTCAGTGTACTGATACACAAAGATTTTACTTAATTGGATCTGAACTTCTCTGTGTTTGATAGAACATCAAATAATGGATTAAGGGTAAGGTTGTTCTGAACAAACAAGCCTATTTGCAAAGAAATCTGATCAAAACTGAGACCTGTGACCATCTGAATGAGATCCCCCCCGCCCGCAAAGCAGACTGCACGTTTACCCCCCGGGCTCTGAATGACGGCGGGCAATACGGAAACTGTAAATCAGATGTGTTTGAGAATGAAACGTGCTAGTAGCCAAGAGAATAAGCTTTCAAACAATGTGTGCATTGTAGGAATACACTGTAACTTCTATGCACAGAAGCTGCATGTAACACTGCCAAATAATGTTTAAGAGGGTGTAGTAACACAGTAACTCTGAAATGTACATTATTTTTCAGTTTTTGGTAACCTAAACTTTTTTTTATTTTTATTTTTTTATTTTTTTACCTCTGGCAGTTTACCGCTTGCCTTTGTACCATTTCAGGTTATTCACTGGACTTGAACTGCTTAAATTTCAATAAAAATTGGGAAAATGGGGGTGTTCTAAATCTTTTGAACGGTAATATATATAGTGTATTTTTGTACCTTGGAATTGATTCATGCTTCACTATTGGTTGGTTAAGTGCGTCTTTTATTGCTTGCTTTTTCTTGGTATTGTGCTGGCTTGTAGGTTGTCCCTATTTTAATGTATGCATGAAATTCTGACAGTAATGGCTTTACAACTGTCACTATTTCGAACTGCAAGTTTGATTAATCACTCCTGATTTCAGGAAAAGATGTAAATAAGAACTTGTCGCAAAAAAATCCTTAAAAAGTTCTAAATAGCGCCCATGTTTTGTGCATAAAATGGAGGGTTACAAGCCGATAAAGATAAAATTACAGTCTAGCTTTGGATTCGGAAGGAAACTGTGAAGACAAAGGAAAGGTTTTCGGTTTCATTTGCAAGCAAGGGCAGCGTGAGTAGTTTACAGTATCAAGCAAATCACCCATTTGCTGTAGCGAGAGGTTTTGCCTGTGTTATGACAGTTGGCATCCTGTGGAATCCTGCATCCCCTGAAGTTTAAAACATTGTAATATAAATACTGTGAACAATAATTAAATAAATACATTAAATATCCTTTTGTATATCATTATCTTCATTATATACAACTGACTTGACATTTGGCTTTATAAAACAGTCTGCAAAGAGAAATCTTCACTTAAATTAGATTTAAATTCATATCACAATGTATGTAGCATTATTTTAAGTTGGCAAAATGTGCATTATTTATCTTTAAACTACCTGTAAATGTAAAAGTTTTTTTTTATGTAATAAAGCATGCACAGTTGGCCCAAAAGTCATACATGTGCCATTCTCCTTCAGTCAAGGGATGCAGGATTCCACAGGATGCCACCCCATTTTGCTTCTTATGTGACCAATCTCACACATTGGCGTTTTGAAAACTTTAGAGCTATGATTTAGTGTTTATTTTTTAATTTTTTAAAGCATACATTACTGTTATAGCAATGCCTAATATTTATTAAAGTTTTATTTAAAGTGCCCGATTAATCTACCAATTAATCAACTAATGCCCATTGATTGGTGGCAGAAACAGGCTTCCACAATAAGCTGTTATATTCTGTTCAATGTGTGTTTAATGTATGTATTTTTCTGCTTTTCTTCAGACTGAGACCACAGAAGAAGTAAACCAGCGAACATTTGCATTAACAAAACTGCAGTCCTGGACAAAGTACTGTGTTCAAGCTCAGGTGTTTATTAAAGCATACAACAAACGAGGAGAGTATAGCAAAGCAGTCTGTAAGACTACCACAACCAATGGTAAAGCATTTTTTTTGGCAGTCAGCTATAAAGTAGTGAAATATTTTTTTTTTACTGAAGACCATTTTATAACAAAACTTTGTTGATATTATATATATTCAGTTTTATGTAGGTTAAACTATTTATGTAAGTAGTTTTGTTGTTATTTTTTGACACTTTGTGTTGTCTTGAAAACCATGTATCAATATATTGTCTATATAACTATAGAGGGCAGCAGTGTGGAGTAGTGGCTAGGGCTCCAGACTCCTGTACTGGTGTCTTGGGTTCAATATCAGGTGGGTGACATTGCTGTTGTACCCTTGAGCATGGTATAATAACAGCTGTTTAAATGGGTAATTGAATTGTTGCTAAAAAGGAATGTGGTGTATTGTAATAAGTTGCCCTGGATAAGGGTGTATGTTTAGAATTCTCTCTCTCTCTCTATATATATATATATATATATATATATATGTATATGTATATATATACAGTGAGGGAAAAATCATTTAATCATTTAATTACACCAATTAAGGAGCTGAGAGGTGGGGTAGAATGAAACCCATCAGACACTGTGGGCCCTCAGGAGTCTGACACCCCTGTCCCAGTACCAGGATTAGGAAATATATGTGGGACATACAGTGAGGGGAAAAAAGTATTTGATCCCCTGCTGATTTTGTACGTTTGCCCACTGACAAAGAAATGATCAGTCTATAATTTTAATGGTAGGTGTATTTTAACAGTGAGAGACAGAATAACAACAAAAAAAAAGTTATAAATTGATTTGCATGTTAATGAGGGAAATAAGTATTTGATCCCCTATTAATCAGCAAGATTTCTGGATCCCAGGTGTCTTTTATACAGGTAACGAGCTGAGATTAGGGGCATTCTCTTAAAGGGAGTGCTCCTAATCTCAGCTCATTACCTGTATAAAAGACACCTGTCCACAGAAGCAATCAATCAATCAGATTAAAAACTCTCCACCATGGCCAAGACCAAAGAGCTGTCCAAGGATGTCAGGGACAAGATTGTAGACCTACACAAGGCTGGAATGGGCTACAAGACCATCGCCAAGCAGCTTGGTGAGAAAGTGACAACAGTTGGTGCGATTATTCGCAAATGGAAGAAACACAAAATAACTGTCAGTCTCCCTCGGTCTGGGGCTCCATGCAAGATCTCACCTCGTGGAGTTTAAATGATCATGAGAACTACTCAGGAGGATCTTGTTAATGATCTCAAGGCAGCTGGGACCATAGTCACCAAGAAAACAATTGGTAACACACTATGCCGTGAAGGACTGAATTCCTGCAGCGCCAGCAAGGTCCCCCTGCTCAAGAAAGCACATGTACAGGCCTGTCTGAAGTTTGCCAATGAACATCTGAATGATTCAGAGGAGAACTGGGTGAAAGTGTTGTGGTCAGATGAGACCAAAATCGAGCTCTTTGGCATCAACTCAACTCGCCGTGTTTGGAGGAGGAGGAATGCTGCTTATGACCCCAAGAACACCATCCCCACTGTCAAACATGGAGGTGGAAACATGGACAAAAGGGGACAGGACAACCACCACATCAAAGGGACGATGGACGGGGCCATGTACCGTCAAATCTTCCCTCAGCCAGGGCATTGAAAATGGGTCGTGGATGGGTATTCCAGCATGATAATGACCCAAAACACACAGCCAAGGCAACAAAGGAGTGGCTCAAGAAGAAGCACATTAAGGTCCTGGAGTGGCCTAGCCAGTCTCCAGACCTTAATCCCATAGAAAATCTGTGGAGGGAGCTGAAGGTTCGAGTTGCCAAACGTCAGCCTCGAAACCTTAATGACTTGGAGAGGATCTGCAAAGAGGAGTGGGACAAAATTGCTCCTGAGATGTGTGCAAACCTGGTGGCCAACTACAAGAAACGTCTGACCTCTGTGATTGCCAACAAGGGTTTTGCCACCAAGTACTAAGTCGAAGGGGTCAAATACTTATTTCCCTCATTAACATGCAAATCAATTTATAACTTTTTTGAAATGTGTTATTCTGGATTTTTTTTTTGTTATTCGGTCTCTCACTGTTAAATAATTTTTGTTAAATAAACTCTCTTGATTGTCATTTGATTGATAGTGGTTACATTTTCTTTTCTCTTGCTTTTCCAGAGAAGACTCCAGTGTGGCTGATCATTGGAACCCTGATCTGCAGTTTTCTTGCATTTGCAGCTCTTGTGCTTTTGCTCTTCTATGTTGGCTTCAATATTTACAGACTACTGCACTTTGCTTTTCCTACCTGTAAACTCCCAGAACACTTCAAACAGGTAACAACTTATCATTGTCTGGGTATACAGTGAGGGAAAAAAGTATTTGATCCCCTGCTGATTTTGTACATTTGCCCACTGACAAATAAATGATCAGTCTATAATTTTAATGGTAGGTGTATTTTAACAGTGAGAGACAGAATAACAACAAAAAAAATCCAGAAAAATGCATTTCACTTTTTTTTTTTAATTGATTTGCATGTTAATGAGGGAAATAAGTATTTGACCCCTTCGACTTAGTACTTGGTGGCAAAACCCTTGTTGGCAATCAGACGAGGTCAGACGTTTCTTGTAGTTGGCCACCAGGTTTGCACACATCTCAGGAGGGATTTTGTCCCACTCCTCTTTGCAGATCCTCTCCAAGTCATTAAGGTTTCGAGGCTGACGTTTGGCAACTTGATCCTTCAGCTCCCTCCACAGATTTTCTATGGGATTAAGGTCTGGAGACTGGCTAGGCCACTCCAGGACCTTAATGTGCTTCTTCTTGAGCCACTCCTTTGTTGCCTTGGCTGTGTGTTTTGGGTCATTGTCATGCTGGAATACCCATCCACGAGCCATTTTCAATGCCCTGGCTGAGGGAAGGAGGTTCTCACCCAAGATTTGACGGTACATGGCCCCATCCATCGTCCCTTTGATGTGGTGCAGTTGTCCTGTCCCCTTAGCAGAAAAACACCCCCAAAGCATAATGTTTCCACCTCCATGTTTGACGGTGGGGATGGTGTTCTTGGGGTCATTCCTCCTCCTCCAAACACGGCGAGTTAAGTTGATGCCAAAGAGCTTGATTTTGGTCTCATCTGACCACAACACTTTCACCCAGTTCTCCTCTGAATCATTCAGATGTTGGCAAACTTCAGACGGGCCTGTCCATGTGCTTTCTTGAGCAGGGGGACCTTGCGGGCGCTGCAGGATTTCAGTCCTTCACGGCATAGTGTGTTACCAATTGTTTTCTTGGTGACTATGGTCCCAGCTGCCTTGAGATCATTAACAAGATCCTCCCGTGTAGTTCTGGGATGATTCCTCACCGTTCTCATGATCATTGAAACTCCACGAGGTGAGATCTTGCATGGAGCCCCAGACCGAGGGAAACTGACAGTTATTTTGTGTTTCTTCCATTTGCGAATAATCGCACCAACTGTTGTCACCTTCTCAACAAGCTGCTTGGCGATGGTCTTGTAGCCCATTCCAGCCTTGTGTAGGTCTGCAATCTTGTCCCTGACATCCTTTAACAGCTCTTTGGTCTTGGCCATGGTGGAGAGTTTTTAATCTGATTGATTGATTGCTTCTGTGGACAGGTGTCTTTTATACAGGTAATGAGCTGAGATTAGGAGCACTCCCTTTAAGAGAATGCCCCTAATCTCAGCTCGTTACCTGTATAAAAGACACCTGGGATCCAGAAATCTTGCTGATTAATAGGGGATCAAATACTTATTTCCCTCATTAACATGCAAATCAATGTATAACTTTTTTGAAATGTGTTTTTCTGGATTTTTTTGTTTTTATTCTGTCTCTCACTGTTAAAATACATCTACCATTAAAATTATAGACTGATCATTTCTTTGTCAGTGGGCAAACGTACAAAATCAGCAGGGGATGAAATACTTTTTTCCCCTCACTGTATGTCCCACATATATTTCCTAATCCTGGTACTGGGACAGGGGTGTCAGACTCCTGAGGGCCCACAGTGTCTGATGGGTTTCATTCTACCCCACCTCTCAGCTCCTTAATTGGTGTAATTAAATGATTAAATGATTAAACTGGATGAACTGAACACTTCTCTCCAAATGTTCTGTGGGTCCAATGATTTTGGTAATCAACACATTCTAAGGTGTCTGATATTGAAAATAAAATATTAAAGTTTTAGATCAGCCTAGCTGAGAAAGTCATGACATGAATTAAGTAATTGTGAACTTCTGTTGGATCTAACCAGCAGACACTGAGCCCTCCCAAGGACTGGAGTCTGACACCCCTGTACTAGGGGATCCCTCACACATTCAACCAGGATTCTTTTTGTATTACAAATACCACATATTTTGAATAGCTAGTCCTCACGATGTCAAGCTATTCCAAATAAATCTGATAGTATTTGAAAAAGGGCTATACATGACACTGAATACCCCCCTCAAGATAGTATCAGAATACAAGTCCTTATTTAAAAAAGTCTCACAAAGTGTAACGTTGTTAATACAATGGCTATGAAAGTGACACAATCATTTATACCAGTATTTGTACTAACATGTTATCTTTGACATATCACTTGGTGTTATCATGTTTTCTTAAAGGCTCTGATTTAGTATTTTTTTTGTTCAATTAAGGGTTCAATTAAGTAATTGAGAGCTCGGTTGGAACAAAAACAAGCAGAGTAGGTGCTCCTCTAGGACCAGGATTGAGAACCACTGGTGTAAACAATTGGATCCCGTCCCATCACGCACATTTCATCACGAACATTTCATCACCAGTGTCAGTTCATCACTAATTTGCATATTAATCAGCAAATTGCTTATTCAGTTTCCAATTTATGTCGAATATTCCTTGATGTCCTACGATTCCAAAACGGACAAAACAGTCGTCGGTTTTGCAAATTACATATTCAATTCAGTAAATAAAATGGAGGGTAATTTGTGCAAGCATAAATAAATACATACATTATTATTAATATTATTTTAATTTTGGCACAAGAATGTTGTATATAAGGGAAATAGAGTATTTAACAATACTGAAACCACCCCACAAAAATACTTTCTCCTCCAACAGCTGGACAGTTATCTGGTAGGCTATAGCCTATGAATATAATATAGTTCAAAATCTGGGCTTTGTAATGTCATTAGTCATTGTAAAAGAGTTATAATCGTGTTGATTCCTGAAACACATGATTTTCTACACACCATTAATATATTATTATTATTATTATTATTATTATTATTATTATTATCTATTGTATTAGCAGATTTGCACCTGATATCTCTCGTCAGCCTGTCTTGATCGGCTAAAAGTTAATTTTATTATTAGTTTTTTTTTCTTGTTTATGTAGCCTATATGCACACATTTTGATAAACAATTGAACAATCGCAGGTGATATAGTTCACCTGCCTGTCCTCTGATCGGCTCAGCAAGTTTCTATCTTTCCTTTTGGATTTAATCTTTTGTATTGGTGTAGAACCGGAGACAGGCTTGCTGGTGTTAGCATTTAGACTGCTGTTGGCGCTAAAATTCAGCATTTATACAGGACTGAAGGGGCCTCTTGCCTTTCATTCAGCTACCCATGGGCACATGGAATAAAGACACTGCCATATACTAAATGCAACACAAACAGCCCTGTTGAAAAGCATGGTGTCTACATTTTCTGCAAAGCGCTTCACATTGTATAAAGTAAAAAGTAAAAGATGTATTTCAGATTTCGATAAAATATGTATCAAAACTGATTTGCCTTAATTGAAGTAAATCTCATTCCTAGTTTGCCTTAATTGTAGTTAATTCAGTCCAGCTGTTGTGTCGTTAGACTAGAGTGAAGGAAAGGTGACATAGTTTGGGAATCTGGAGGTGGAGTCAGTGAGTCAGTGAGGTATCAATTGGTGACCAGAAGCTAAACACAAAGGTATTTAAGCAGCTGCGCTGTTTCTCGGGAACAAAAGGTCAAGCAGTTGAATTAGGGGACAAAAACCAAGAGACAGTGTTTAGGGCACCAACAACTTACTAAATTTAGAAATATGTGGTGTGGCAGTGTGAGAGGCAAGGCTGTAGTCAGGGCGGGTCTTTCAGTGGATGAGACTACAAAACCTCTCCTCCAAGACTCCAAACCCCAGAAGCCAGCAGGACTCCTGATGGCCATAACCCCGCCCACCACTTCCCCTATAAAAGGAAGCGGGAAGCGAACCAGTGTGTGCATGCTTGGCTGGGGTAGCAAGGTGCACAGGAGGGCTAGAAGACAACGGAGAGAGGAGAGAGGAGAGAGGAGAGAGGAGAGAGGAGAGAGGAGAGAGGAGAGAGGAGAGAGGAGAGAGGAGAGAGGAGAGAGCGAGGAAGAAGGGATAAGTTCACAGTTGACGGATTCACTGGCTTACGACCCTTTTTCTGGACCTGGACCATTCTCCCTCTTAAACCCCGGACTGTCTGACAACCTCCCACTGGTAACGAACTTTGATTACGGACTGTGACTACGAACCTGCCTTGCCCCTGTCGTGCTTCTGTTTGCCCGGTGTTCGGCTCCACCGACCCGGGCATTTACTGTTATTGTTATTGTTTGTTTTGTAGTTAGGGATTGTTTACATTTAGATAGTGCTCGGACAGAGCTAGGTTTTGTTTTGCTTTTTTGGGAGAGCGTATGTGCAAAGTAATTTAAAATCTTTTAAACTAGGGACCAGGTGGGCAGGGAGCTCTGACAATGGGAGATGTTCCACTAAGGAAAGAAAACCAAGGGAAACTGCTAGTAGGAAAGTCCTGAAGTGTTTGTACCTAAATGCCAGGAGTATAAGGAACAAAATGTTAGACCTAGAAGCCACAGTGCTGGCGGGTGACTATGATGTTGTAGGAGTGACCGAAACATGGCTTACAGAAAATGATGGGGATGAATACAAGTTGAATGGATACACACAGTTTAGGAGAGACAGGCAAAATCGAAGAGGGGGTGGGGTGGCATTATATGTCAGAAATGACATTGAGGCAGAAGAAGTCAATGTAGATCCTAGTAATGAAACAGAATCTTTGTGGGTTAAACTTTTGAATAAAATATCTGGAGGATTAGTGGTAGAACAATGGCCTACAATTTTAGAAAAGCAAACCTTGAAGGTATGAGGCAGCACTTAGAAGAGCCAAAACTACTGCAAAGAGCTTTTTTTCAATACTAGCAGCAAGAGGTCAATAAAGGAGGAAGTGAAACCAATAAAGATCAAAAATTGAAGTATCTTGGAAAATGAACAAGATGTGGCAAATGTTCTAAATGAGGATTTCACAGAGGTTTTTACAAAAGAAAAAACAGATAACATGCCACAGGTTAACACAACCAGTACAGTCAAACCCTAAGAGATATCAGGATAAATGAGAAGGAGGTAGTAAAGGGACTAGCAGCATTAAAAACAAACAAATCACCTGGGCCAGATGGAATCTTTCCAACAGTATTTAAAGAAATGAGGGAAATTATTTATAGGCCACTAACTCAAATATTCCAAATGACACTTAGAACAGGGGATGTACTAACTGACTGGAAGACGGCAAATGTCATACCAATCCAGGAAATTACAGACCAATCAGTCTCAACCTGTATTACTTGTAGAATGTTGGAAAAAATTATTAGACAGAAAATAGAGTATCTTAATTAAAACCATATTCTTGGAAAAAGTGAACATGGGTTTCGACAAGGCTATCATGTTTTACTAATTTATTTTGTTTTTTGAACATCAACTGCAGCTGTAGATCATGTGAAAGCATATATGATTTACTTAGATTTTCAAAAAGCTTTCGATAAGGTTCCACACCAAAGACTGATCCTCAAATTGGAAGCTGTAGGCATTCAGGGTAATGTAAATAGATGGATTATGAACTGGTTGATGTATAGAAACAGAGGGTGTCAATTAGAGGAGTTGCTTCTAACTGGAGTGAGGTTGTTAGTGGAGTTCCACTGGGATCAGTACTAGGGCCTATGATGTTTCTAATCTATATTAATGATTTGGACTCTGGGATAGTAAGCAAATTTGCAGATGATACTAAAATAGGTGGCTCAGCAGATTCAATCTCGGCAGCACAGGCTATTCAAAGGGACTTAGATAATATTCAGTTGTGGGCCAACACCTGGCAAATGAAATTCAGTGTGGACAAGTGCAAGGTATTACATGCAGGTAACAAAAATGTCCACTGTAATTACACTATGGGAGGAACAGAACTAGATTAAGTAATCCATGAGAAAGACCTAGGAGTATATGTGGACTCCTCACTTTCCCCATCCAGACAATGTGGGGAAGCAATAAAAAAGGCAAACAAAATATTAGGGTATATTGTCAAAAATATAGAATTTAAAACAAGGGAAGTAATGTTAAAACTGTACAATGCCTTAGTTAGACCTCATCTAGAATACTGTGTACAGTCCTGGGGTCCACACTTCAAGAAAGATATTGCTGCTCTAGAGGCAGTTCAGTGGAGAGCAACCAGACTTATTCCAGGTTTGAAGGGAATGTCCTACTCAGAGAGACTGAGGGAACTGAACCTTTTCACCCTGGAACAGAGGAGACTATGTGGGGACTGCATTGTGATAAGAGTCCTATTTTAAACACACCCCTGCTCCCAGTCTCTCTCTCTCTAGTTAATAATAATAATAATCCCTCCTCCCCGTCTCTCTCTCTTGCGACTAATTATTATTATTATTTAATAATACATACTTACAAAATAACATTAACTAAGAAGTAGAAATAAATGCAACATGTACAACAACAAAAAACTTACACTGACTACAAATATTCACATGGTATACTGCACATTATGTTTACATGCTGGTTCATATGTAAGTATTCCTTCCAATATGTATTACTGGAATATTAGGTCAAGTAAACAGCTTCCTTCACACTTACTGCAGAAACTCTGCGCAACTTGAACGCACCCTGTGTAAACAAGCCGAATGAGTGATGCATTCATCGATTGAAAGGGGAGAAATTAAAGTGTTGGAAAACATTAGAACTAAGTGGTGGGTGAAATTAAACCGACTACAACTGGCATAACTGTAGGATTTGACAAAAGTCTGTTTTGTCATTAAAGGATATTCAATCTAAATCAAAAGTGACAGTGTGCATGTTTAGACTGCGCATATGTAGTTTGTAACTGAATGTGCTGATGAATATTCAAATTGGTGATGAACTGATGCTGGTGATGAAAAGACGTAGACCCCTAGGGATCTCTAAATCTGGCCCTGCAGAGTTCCCATCCAGTAGCATTCATAAGTCGCCCTTAAATTATAAATGTATAAACAATTTCTAATCAGCTAAGTGGGTATGATTTTAAATTCAGTGTTTAAGAGTTTATTTGGAGCAAACACCTGAATGCCCTTTTGACCTCAATAACCAGAATTTCCTTTACTGAATAAGTGGCTTGCTTAATTAATCAATTATTAACAAGTTCTAAATCCTTATAAGTGTTTGATTTTGAATGAACAACAAAACTAACTTAATTGGGCCACTCCATGACTCAATAATAATAATAATAATAATGATAATAATAATGATAATAATACTGTACAATATAATGTTTTTAGATCAAGTAACCATTGTTATTTTCTACTATATTGTTTTTCTTCATACAGTATTTGACAGATCCTCCACACTCCTATGTGTTCTTGGCCATGCAGAATCCAAATGAACCAGAGGAGATGTGCAACGAGATCAGCATTGTGTGTGAAGAGTCAGAGACCATTGAGATGGGAGAGAACACTCAGAAAAGTGGAGTGGTCTCGGGTGAAGAGTTTCCTCAGGATCAGAAAGAATGCATACAAATATAATTTGGGTGATAAAGAACACAGCATTTTCTCATATTAATGGGACTTCAGGACCAATTCCCAGACTTATGCCAAATCTGGTTCGGCCACTGTGAAAGCATCTGTATAATTGAGCTAGTTTTTGACACAATATAAATAGATACTCTGACAAATGCTTCTATTATATTTATCCTGGCCTCAGTTGTTGGTGTTTGCTTTTGCTGTGTCATCAAGATGTGCTGTGCAACAGTTTCCAGCTTGTTTCCAAGGAGGATCTTCCATCAGACATGGATTATATTCATATTTGCCAAAGGATGTTCTTTAGTCCTACCTACCTATGGATTCAGCATATTCTTTAAAAAGCAACCTTTTCTCATGTGACATATTCAGTTTTGACGTGGAACTAGAAAATGGGAAATATCCCACCCCGCTACATCAACAATATATACACTCACCTAAAGGATTATTAGGAACACCTGTTCAATTTCTCATTAATGCAATTATCTAACCAACCAATCACATGGCAGTTGCTTCAATGCATTTAGGGGTGTGGTCCTGGTCAAGACAATCTCCTGAACTCCAAACTGAATGTCTGAATGGGAAAGAAAGGTGATTTAAGAAATTTTGAGCGTGGAATGGTTGTTGGTGCCAGACGGGCCGGTCTGAGTATTTCACAATCTGCTCAGTTACTGGGATTTTCACGCACAACCATTTCTAGGGTTTACAAAGAATGGTGTGAAAAGGGAAAAACATCCAGTATGCGGCAGTCCTGTGTGCGAAAATGCCTTGTTGATGCTAGAGGTCAGAGGAGAATGGGCCGACTGATTCAAGCTGATAGAAGAGCAACTTTGACTGAAATAACCACTCGTTACAACCGAGGTATGCAGCAAAGCATTTGTGAAGCCACAACGCGTACAACCTTGAGGCGGATGGGCTACAACAGCAGAAGACCCCACTAGGTACCACTCATCTCCACTACAAATAGGAAAAAGAGGCTACAATTTGCACAAGCTCACCAAAATTGGACAGTTGAAGACTGGAAAAATGTTGCCTGGTCGGATGAGTCTCGATTTCTGTTGAGACATTCAGAGTCAGAATTTGGCGTAAACAGGATGAGAACATGGATCCATCATGCCTTGTTACCACTGTGCAGGCTGGTGGTGGTGGTGTAATGGTGTGGGGGATGTTTTCTTGGCACACTTTAGGCCCCTTAGTGCCAATTGGGCATCGTTTAAATGCCACGGCCTACCTGAGCATTTCTGACCATGTCCATCCCTTTATGACCACCATGTACCCATCCTCTGATGGCTACTTCCAGCAGGATAATGCACCATGTCACAAAGGTCGAATCATTTCAAATTGGTTTCTTGAACATGACAATGAGTTCACTGTACTAAACTGGCCCCCACAGTCACCAGATCTCAACCCAATAGAGCATCTTTGGGATGTGGTGGAACAGGAGCTTCGTGCCCTGGATGTGCATCCCACAAATCTCCATCAACTGCAAGATGCTATCCTATCAATATGGGCCAACATTTCTAAAGAATGCTTTCAGCACCTTGTTGAATCAATGCCACATAGAATTAAGGCAGTTCTGAAGGCGAAAGGGGGTCAAACACAGTATTAGTATGGTGTTCCTAATAATCCTTTAGGTGAGTGTATAATCTCTTGCTTGAATGAAAATTACTGTACTATACTCTATGCATTTTTTATAGCTGATTATTGTAAATATACATTTTGAAGTGACCTCTCCCTGTACTGATTGCCTTTGATTTTTCACTTTCTGTAACATTTCTTTACTCAAATGATATGATCTACAAAACCTCTGTAGAGGTGTATAGTGATTTTCTGTCACATAATAGCTTCCTCACATATGACACATGTAGGTCAAATGGCATGTACTGTTGGTCAAATTTATATGGATTAATAGATAAATCAGATGTGGTACAACATAAGTGATTTTTAAAAAACACATAACAAAGATTTTTTAGAGTGCATTTGTAAGAGATCAAAATGTTGAGTAAGATGTTTGCCATGAATTACCAAATGAAAATTCTAATTCCAGCTACATTTTTTAGCATGAGGAAGTTAAGCAAATATGGCATTGACCTTCCCTCAGTTGAATCTCCCTTTACCCAACAAAACTTCAAGCATGTCAATAAGATTGTCACCAACCCCTCTCATCCAGCTCATCATCTCTTTCAACTGCTCCCCTCTGAAAAACGGTTCAGATCCTTCACAGCAAAAACTTCTCAATTGAAAAATAGACACTTAAATGTTAATGTATTCTATCTATCTCAATATATATGCATAGTGTTGGTGTCACAGTTCCCTAGCCCTGACCCTCTTTCCCCACTAGAGGCCACCAATGTTCACTCGCCTTTTTCTGCTCCCTTCACTGCTTTCCTTTTCTCTCTCTGTGAATTAACATTCCTCCACACCCTTGTGCACTTCTGTTCCTGTCCTTTGTGCTTATTGGTCCTGCTCTTGTCTATCTAGTTTCTGCTCTCCTTTATAAACCCCTCACTGCCCTCACTCTGGGTAAAGTGTTGTCAGCTCTCCCTGCATCACCAAGCCTTGTTCTCCTTGTTCTCCTTGTTCTCCTTGTTCTCCTTGTTCTCCTTGTTCTCCTTGTTCTCCAACCCTGTATCTCTATCTTTCGCTCTCAGTCCTGTCTTTGTGTCTCTCTCTCTCTCTGTTCTGTATCTGTTTCTCTTGACCTCCTGGATTCCGACCTTTGCCAGTGACCTCGACCTCTCCTTTGGATTCTCCTTGGTTTCTCTCAGCTCATTGCACTAGCTCTGCACTTGGGTCCTTTCTCCAACAGCTTTACGGTCCTCCCACGAGGCAACCGTGATGGTTGTGTGCTGGGTTTAATGTCTTTATCTAGCACATGGGTTTTGTCCCAATAACTTATTTAAGTAATCTCAGGGCTGCTTGTAAATGTGTTTCATGTGATGTTTGTTTATTTATCATGTGTCATGTATGTAAAGGAGCTAATTTGTATCATGCTGTACTGAAGACAGTTAACACCGGATTGGCTGTGTGGCAATAAAATAAATAAATGAAACAATTCTGTGTAAATTGTGACATCTGGGGTTTGCCTGCAGTGTTGAGGCTCATTAGGAAGGGAAATAAAAAAGCCGGGGGTATGATGCAATGGATGGGATTTATTGCATACAGTGCTCTGTGTGCTAAACCAAATAGACATACAAAACCAGAACAAACACCTTGTTGAGCCTAACTATGAGTTAATACTTGGTGGAAGCACTTTTGGCAGCAATCAGTCGTGAACCTGTTGGGATAGGTCTGTTCCAACTTTGCACAACTAGATTTGGCAATATTTTACCCTTTTTTATTACAAATCTGTTTAAGCTTTGTCAGGTTCCTTGGGGAGTGTTGATGGACAGCAATTTGGTTTAGGTCGGGGCTCTGACTGGCCTACTCATGGACCTTTTTGTTCCATAGCCACTCCAATATAATTTGGCAATGTGTAGTTTTGATAGGTTGTTGTCATGCTGAAAAGTGAACTTCCATCACAGTTTCAGCTTTTTTGCAGAGGACAGCAGATTTTCCTCAAGGACTTTCCTATAATTTGCTCCAATTGTTTCCCCTTGTATCCTGTGTGCCCCAATGCCTGCCAATGAGAAACATCCCCAAAACATGAGGCTGCCACCACCATGCTTCTCAGTAGGGATGGTGTTCTTTGAGTGATGTGCTGTATTTTGTTTGTGTCAAACATAATGCTATGCATTGAGGACAAAAAGTTCCATTTTGTCAGATCACCATTTGTTGTCACTTGGTTACAGATTTTTTTTTTTTTTGGCATACTGCAAACTGGAATAAGGTGAGCTTTCTTGAGACACTGTTGTTCCACTCCCTGGTATAATGATGAGCTGTGCTCTATGAAGGCAGCTTGTCGCAAAATGGAGCGAAGGTGGCATCTCTCTGGCCTGAATGTACATCAGGCTTGGAAAGATCACTTGCATGAATACAGTGAGGGAAAAAAGTATTTGATCCCCTGCTGATTTTGCCCACTGACAAATAAATGATCAGTCTATAATTTTAATGGTAGGTGTATTTTAACAGTGAGAGACAGAATAACAACAAAAAAATCCAGAAAAACGCATTTCAAAAAAGTTATAAATTGATTTGCATGTTAATGAGGGAAATAAGTATTTGACCCCTTCGACATAGTACTTGGTGGCAAAACCCTTTTTGCCAATCACAGAGGTCAGACGTTTCTTGTAGTTGGCCACCAGGTTTGCACACATCTCAGGAGGGATTTTGTCCCACTCCTCTTTGCAGATCCTCTCCAAGTCATTAAGGTTTCGAGGCTGACGTTTAGCAACTTGATCCTTCAGCTCCCTCCACAGATTTTCAATGGGATTAAGGTCTGGAGACTGGCTAGGCCACTCCAGGACCTTAATGTGCTTCTTCTTGAGCCACTCCTTTATTGCATTGGCTGTGTGTTTTGGGTCATTGTCATGCTGGAATACCCATCCACGACCCATTTTCAATGCCCTGGCTGAGGGAAGGAGGTTCTCACCCAAGATTTGACAGTACATGGCCCCATCCATCGTCCCTTTGATGCGGTGCAGTTGTCCTGTCCCCTTAGCAGAAAAACACCCCCAAAGCGTAATGTTTCCACCTCGGTGGGGATGGTGTTCTTGGGGTCATAGGCAGCATTCCTCCTCCTCCAAACACGGCGAGTTGAGTTGATGCCAAAGAGCTCGATTTTGGTCTCATCTGACCACAACACTTTCACCCAGTTCTCCTCTGAATCATTCAAATGTTAATTGGCAAACTTCAGACAGGCCTGTACATGTGCTTTCTTGAGCAGGGGGACCTTGCGGGCGCTGCAGGATTTCAGTCCTTCACGGCGTAGTGTGTTGCCAATTGTTTTCTTGGTGACTATGGTCCCAGCTGCCTTGAGATCATTAACAGGATCCTCCCGTGTAGTTCTGGGCTGATTCCTCACCATTCTCATGATCATTGAAACTCCACGAGGTGAGATCTTGCATGGAGCCCCAGACCGAGGGAGACTGACTGTTATTTTGTGTTTTTTCCATTTGTGAATAATCGCACCAACTGTTGTCACCTTCTCACCAAGCTGCTTGGCGATGGTCTTGTAGCCCATTCCAGCCTTGTGTAGGTCTGCAATCTTGTCCCTGACTTATATACTTATTTCCCTCATTAACATGCAAATCAATTTATAACTTTTTTGAAATGCGTTAAAATACTGTTAAAATACACCTACCATTAAAATTATAGACTGATCATTTCTTTGTCAGTGGGCAAATGTACAAAATCAGCAGGGGATCAAATATAAGTCACTGTATAAGGCAAAAAATGTATCAGACATTATTTTTCTCAGATAATTGTCAATAATCAAAGAAATCCTAGAAAACTGTTTCATACCATTAACAAATTGCTCAAATGTAACAGTTCCTCTATTGTGTCTGCTTCAACTCACCTTTGTAATAGATTTCTTGATTTTTTTAGCACCAAGATTGACAATGTTCATAAATGCATTCTGAATACTACTGTTTCATTTGTTTCTCCTCTTAGTACTTTTAATTTCTTGGGTACTTCTTTTTAAAATTTCTCCTTACTTGACCTGGTTTATCTTGGTAATGAGGTATCAAAAATGAAAGTTATAACTTCCATAGTTGATCCTATTTCATCTTGTTTCTTTAAATCGTGTTTTGCTTTTTTGTGACCTGTTATCTTGAGTGTTGTGCCAGCAGCATTTAAAACTGCAGCTGTAACCCCTATACCTAAAAAGACTAACTTGGACTTGGACAATCTTAACAACTTTCGTCCCATTTCTAATCTTCCCTTCCTTGCAAAAATTTTAGAACGAATTGTGGTTCTCAATTATACACTCAATCTTTTTGAGCCCCTTCAATCTGGCTTTTGCAAATTTCACAGCACTGAGACAGCATTAGTTAAGGTCACAAATTACTTGTTAATAGCTTCGGACTCTGGTTGTCTTTCAATTTTGATCCTTCTTGATCTCAGTGCCGCTTTTGGCACTGTAGATCATTCCCTCATTTTGAGACAGTTTTTGGTGTTACTGATACTGTATTAAACTGGTTCAACTTAAGTCTTATGTCTCTGATTGTTGGCAGTTTGTTTCTTTGGGTGGATGTAGGTCCAAAGTTGGTTTGGTAAATTGTGGTGTTCCTCAGGGATCGATTTTGGGTCCCATACTTTCTAGCATTCATACGTTTCCCCTTGGCCACCTTTTAAGATATTTTGGTCTTAATTATCATTTTTACACAGATGACACCCAGATTTATATCGATTCAAAACCTGGTGATTGTGTGGCTGTTGCCTTTCTTGAATATTGTATTACTGAGATAAAAAAAATAATGTGTGTGTCTTAATAGTGACAAGACTGAGGTTATGCTCATTGGTTCACCCCACCAGCTTCGTAAAGCTGGTTCTTTAACCTTAAATATGGATGGCTCTGTTTTGGAGTTTCAAGCAAAATTGAAAAATTTGGGGGTGGTATTTGATGCAAATTTAACATTTGATCCTCATGTCAAGAATACTATTAAAACATCATTCTTCCATCTCAGAAACATTGCAAGATTGCACCCCATGTTATCTTTCTCAGTGGCTGAAAAACTGATCAATACTTTTGTATTTTCTCGTATTGACTATTGCAATGCTTTACTTTTTGGGGTCTCTAAATCTACCTTAAATAAGTTGCAGTTTGTGCAAAACTATGCTGCTTGAATCTTGACTAGGACAAGGACAAGTGATCACATCACTCCTATTTTGGAGTCCTTGCACTGGCTCCCTGTCAAGTTTCGTGTTGACTCATACTTACCTATAAGGCTTTGCATGGTTGGGCCCCTCAATATTTGTCTGAACTTTTAACCCCCTACACTCTAATGCGAATGCATGATCTCCTCTCCTCTGAATCTGTTTTTTTAACTGTTCCTCTTACTCATCTACATTCTATGGGTGACAGGGCTTTCTCTTCTTTTGCTCCAAAACTGTGGAACTCTCTTCCTTCTGAGGTTAGACATGCTGAATCTTTTAGAATTTTTAAATCTTCTCTTAAAACTCATTTTTTTAGGATTGCTTTTTCGGTGATTATTATGTGATTTATTTTTGTATTCTTTTTTAAATTATTCTGATTGTATGTTTTCCTTGTTTTTTTTTGTATTTCAATGTATTTTAATTTTTTGCTTGTAAAGCACTTTGAGATGCAACTTTAAAGGCGCTATAGAAAGTAAAGTTTTATTATTTTTTATTATTATTATTGTCATGTCTGATTAAATAAACAATTTAAACTTTAAAATGTACGGGCATTGTTTCTTTTGTTTGTTTGTTTTAATCTCAATCAATTGGGGCCCGACCCCACCAGACCATATATGTTTGTGTATTTTTTTTTTATGTCTAGTTGCTTTTTTACATAGTAAGGGGGCACTTTCAGGTTGTTGAAATGAGGGCACAGTTTTACATTGTACAAAATAAACAAAATCTAAAACTAGGTTGATTTTGGGGGTGGGTACATGGATAATAAATACAAAGTTTTTCATGTTTAAAAATGTACTGTTTGACTTGGTTATGGGGCATGCTTTGGGGCATTACCGAAAGTAACAAAGGTTTTATAAAGTATGGGAGTCATCCCTTATGCAAGGTGACCTATAAAGTTCACAAGAGTACAATATAATCAATCTACATCACTGTAATTACAATATTGAACAATACACTGTATTATACAGGTGCATTTGTATAGAAACGTTGGATTCAGTGAATTAATTGTGAGGTAATACATTAATTATTAGCTACGCAAAGCATTATAGTAGCCAAAAAAACTAGATGATCTACATGGTTTAAGCAAAGACTCAATAAAATTTGTTCATTGGTGATAACTGTTGAATAACACTGACCTCAGTGTGAAGTGATTTGCTCAGGATTGAAAGCCATTTTCCTTATTTAAAAAAGAAAAAGTAAGCACACACAACATACACATGTTGAATGGTTTCCTGTTTTCGGAAGACATTCAGACTTTTGTTTTTCAGAAGGGAACTACATACTCTTTTTTTTTCAGATGGGTCTGTCACTGCGGTAAAGAGCAGGTTTTTGTACAGCTATTCTAACTCACAGAGGAGATTTTAAAACCACATCCGTCTTGACAAAAGACTGTCTTCTGCTTTCTCGGGGGGGGGGGGTAAATAGGTTGAAGGAAAGGTGATTTAGTCTAGGACTAGCAGGATTTCAGTTAAGTGAGTGGTGCCAGGTAGATCCAGTTAGAGACAGTTAGGTGTTAATTGGGGGCAGTTAGACAAAAGGGGACTTAAAGCTGCTGTTGAGCTGCACTGTTTCTCTGTGACATTCAGTTGACCATGGACCAAGAGATACTTGAAAAAAAAATACTTGCAAAATTTAGAAGCATGTGGCCACTACAGTTTTATGTTTTCAGAATGATTGCCATCCTGGATGAACTCATTCAAGAAGATTTAATTTGTGAACGTTGTTAGCATGTTGAAATCCTAGAGATCAAGGTCTATGATCTTGAGGCTCAGATTGTTGTATTAGTGATATGGAAGAATTAGTCAATCAGCCTATTAGAGAGATGGTGTGCATGCCAAAACCTAGGAGAGTTGAGACCTTAGAGCAGGAAAGTGTACAGAACTGCAAGGGTTACAGTAGGTCGTAACCGCAGAAAAGGGCACGGACAACCCTTAGAGACATCCCAAGAACTAGAAATGCCCAACAGGTTCCAACAGCTGGAGTTGGCCCACAACTGAATATTATCTAAGTCCCTGTGATGGCTCCAAGGGTGATGGAAGGGCAGTTGAGCACCAGAGCACCATGGTGCCCACTCCCCCCCAGAACAGGGAGGTAGTTATAGTAGGAGACTCGATTCTTAGAGGCGTAGAGCACACAGTGTGTTCTAATGATAAGGAGACCAGCATGGTATCTTGCCTGCCTGGTGCTCAGGTTGCAGACCTCCCTAAACTAGTAGACAGGCTACTGGCCAAAGCCGGGGGGAATCCACTGGTCATGGTCCACATTGGAACCAATGACATAGGAAAAGGTAGGGCAGAGGTTCTGCAAGACAAATTTAAAGAGTTTGGAACAAAACTAAAGAGCAGAACCTCCACAGTAGTTTTCTCTGAAATACTTCCGGTACTACTTGCATGGCCAGGGAGACAGGCTGAGATTAGAAAGTTTAACATGTGGTTGAAATCTTGGTGTAGGGAAGAGGGTTTTAGGTTTATGGAGCATTGGTCTTTCTTCTGGGATAGATGGGACCTGTACAAACCAGACGGTCTACATCTAAACAGAAGGGGGCTATTCCCCTTGGAGAGCGTATGTGCAGAGTAATTGAGAATCTTTAAAACTAGGGACCAGGGCTGACAATGGGAGATGTTCCGCTAAGGAAAGAAAACAAAGGGAAACTGCAAGTAGGAAGGTCCTGAAATGTTTGTACCTCAATGCCAGGAGTATAAGGAACAAGATGTAGAAGCCACAGTGCTGGCATGTGACTAAGATGTAGTAGGAGTGACAAAATATGACTTACAGAAAATGATGGGGATGAATACAAGTTGAAAGGATACACACAGTTTAGGAGAGCAAAACTGAAGAGGGGGTGGGGTAGCATTATGTGTGAAAAATGACATTGAGGCAGAAGAACTCAAATTAGATCCCAGTAACGGAAAAGAATCTTTGTGGGTCAAACTTTTGAAGAAGAGATCCAGAGGATTAGTGGTAGGAGTGTTTTACAGACCTCAGATATTAAGCAAGATGTTACATTGTACAATGTAATCAGGACTGCATGTAGCAAGGATGTGGCTGTTATCATGGGGAATTTCAATTTCCCAAACATAGACTGGGAAAGCCCCGTCGGGACTATAGAAGCAAAAATAGAAATGGTTGAGATGGTAAATGACTGCTTTCTAACTCAATTTGTCAGGGACCAAAAAACATTGGCCAAAATGGTTTAATAGAAGCATGCAAAACAATGGGATAGTTAGCAAACTTGTCAAATTTGCAGATGATACTAAAATAGGTGGCTCAGCAGATACAATCTTGGCAGCACAGGCTATTCAAAGGGACTTAGATAATATTCAGTTGTGGGCCAACACCTGGTAGATGAAATTCAATGTGGACAAGTGCAAGGTAATACATGCAGGTAACAAAAATGTCCACTATAATTACACCATGGAAGGAATAGAACTAAATGAAGTAACGCATGAGAAAGATCTAGGAGTCTACGTGGACTCCTCACTTTCTCCATCCAAACAATGTGGGGAAGCAATAAAAAGGCAAACAGAATGTTAGGGTATATTGCCAAAGGTGTAGACATTAGAATAAGGGAAGTAATGTTAAGACTGTACAATGCACTAATTAGACCTCATCTGGAATACTGTGTACAGTTCTGGGCTCCACACTTCAAGAAAGATATCGCTGCTCTAGAGGCAGTTCAGAGAAGAGCAACCAGACTTATTCCAGGTTTGAAGGGAATGTCCTACTCAGAGAGACTGAGGGAACTGAACCTTTTCATCCTGGAACAGAGGAGACTACGTGGGGACTTGATTAAAGTCTTCAAAATCATGAAGGGCATTGACCACTTCAAACCAGAGGAGCTTTTCCAGATCAGCAGGGACACACGGACCCGGGGACACAAATGGTAATTGGGCTTCAAGGCATTCAAGATGGAAAACAGGAGAGACTTCTTCACACAGAGAGTAGTCACAATCTGGAACAAACTCCCCAGTGATGTGGTTGAATCCAACAATTTGGGAACATTCAAAAATAGACTGGATAGGATCCTTGGATCACTTTGTTACTAATGGACACCAAACGAGCACAATGGGTTGAATGGCCTCCTCTCATTTGTAAACTTTCTTATGTTCTGTTCTACTTTATCAGTGCATCTGTTTCAGATGACTATTTCACATTGCTATCAAAAACCTCACTTTGTCTATACCAAACCTGTGTTTGTTTGTTTTTTTGTGCTGTTAAAATCTTTCATTTGAATGTTTTGGTTTGAACTGAATGGAATTGTTAATATCCATTAACCCTCCTAATGTCATCCATGCCACATCCCTTCCCCATTCTCAGATTTACAAAATACCTTTGCTGATTTCAACAACTCAAATTTTTTTGATAATTTCCCCCCTTCTTATGACAAAGTTTTAAACCATTTTTAAATGTAAACATGATTGTTATTTCAGAGGCTATTGAAACTTGCTTGTACTAAACAAACATCATAGGAAGAAACCTTGCAACCTCTAGTGCAGACAGAACAGTGGTCTAGATTAGAATATATATTTCCTTCAACTTCAATAACAGCAACAACAACAGAAAATGTATAAGTATAATGGTTGCTTCTGCACTACTGTACTTTCAGGAAAAGCAAGAATTGAAAGTTATGAATTTAAATATGCATCTTTACATTTATAAATAATTTTAAAAATACAATACAAGTTTTAGGAATCATATTTTCATTTGAGGATCCTGATAAGTCAGTAAAGGTATTTATTAGTATATTGATAGGTAAATATGAACCCTTTAATTATTTTGTGTATATCTACCTCTTATATATGTAGTCCCCTATAATTGACTATAATCAGGGATGGGCAAAGATCAAAAATAAATACAAAATACAGCAGCCACACCATGTATCAAAATAAACTACTGTATTTTTGTATTTTAAAAATACTAAAAATACTTTTACAAGGGAGCATGAAATCACTTTGCAAACCTTCCATCTATCGGCCTATTTGATCTATCCCTTCACCAGTACATTGACTCAGTTGATTAAGTAGACAATGTTTGATAATAAACAGCTTTTCTCTGCCTAACGAGTCATGTGATAAATCTGACATATGCAACCAGTTAACAGATCAAATATTCACATATCCCTGTGATCGCCCAGATGAAGGTTAGTTTTAAAGTAACCAACAGTTTAATGTTAAATTAACAGTTTGCTTATGACTCATAATTGTATCCTAATTTAGTTACTTTGTGTTTGGTAATGAAGGGCCTACTTTGCATCAGCAACACTGACTTAAGGACAAGTCACTCATAAGAAGACAACTGATGGTAGCTTTATTCATAGCAACTAGTTTCTAAGTAATTAATCATTTGATTGTTAATCATAAATATAATAATAAATGATGTGTCAGGCAGTCATTCATGCAATGGTATGCAAAATCATGATCCTACTAAACAGCTACTTCAATTAGGGTACAATCATTTAGCAATCAATTATTTATTTATCAATCATTGGACACCTATTTGTAAGTTGAAAACAAACATTTTAGCACTTTGTCAACAATTATTAAATAATCAATATGTTTTGATTTTAAATGTAGCCAGAAACAAAATCAGAAAGTAGCAATAGAACTTGTCAAGGACTTTTAAAACAACTCCAACCACTGAATCTATTGAGAGCCTCAGAATATAGGTATAGACAACACATACACATTAATAGTGTAGTAAGAACTCCAAGAGAATACTACAGACCAGGTATTGCAAAACATTTCAAAAGTTCTACCAAAAACAGTCAAACTTATGTGTGAGTGTGGGTGAGAGAGTAAGCATGTGATTGAGTGAGTGTGTGGGTGTGTGTGAGAAGGAGTGTATTGAATGAATGTACTGTGGCCTACATTGCAGAGGTCTCTTTAGCTACTGATGCCTTTAAGCACAACTCACTTTTCAAAAAGTGTGGCATTTAGACGTCGTCGATGGAGCTGGTTGATCAGTCCAGCAAAGGAAAATAAACGCTCTGCTGGAGCTGAGGATGGGATGATTGTGTTAAACCTCACAAAAAGGTGCTTGATTAGGGGATACTGCTCCATGATGCCAATTCCCTCCTTTGATCCTCAAAGTAGTGCAAAGACTCCAGCTCTGCCTTGTTCTGAGTTGGCTTCTGGAAAACGTCCACATCCTCTGTGACATGAACTGTAAATAATTTAAGCAATTTATGCTAAAAATGGATGGAAAGCTGGCAACATACATGTTTCTCACCTTGAACTTCTTCGTGTATGGATCAATTTTCTGTTCTGATCGCAACAAGTCTGGGCAAATTACTGAGTAGGCACCAATCAGAGGCAGCATTTTAATGATGTCATCATGTAGGCTTCTCACAAAGTATTTTACAGTATTTCTAAACTACAAAATACAAAACACTAAAGTATTTTGATACAAAATATGAAGCCATTTTCATCAACCCTATCAAATACAAATTACAAAATCCTATTTTGTATTTGAAATACGTATTTGAAATACGTATTTGAAATACATGCATCATAAATACTGCCCATCCCTGACCATAATTCACTGCCATCTCCTTAGTTCAGTATAGGGGTTCTTCTTATGAGTGTGTGCATTAAGGATTGGATGACTGCACCTAACGGATACAATTTTAAGAAGCACTTTTCCCATTACATTCCTTTTTTTTTATTTACCAAAGGAATGTACATATTGTTGATATATATGTCTATTTCAGTCATGTAAAATATAAGTATCTTCATTATAGTACATATACAATTTTTATCTCTAATTGGCAATTGTATACAGTCAGTATATTACTGCCAATCAGGATTTTATTTTTTATTTTTTATTTTTTTGGTCAAGATCAAATGAATCTCTAGCCATGACTGGAGAACAATAGAAGCGGAAGCATTGTGCTATTGTTGGGGGCCATTGTAAAGGATTTTCAACTCTGGGTGTATAGTGTGATCTATTTGCTTTATTTACTGTATATGTGTTTTCTGCATTCTGCATTAAAACATACATTATGACAAAAAAAACAAAACAAAAAAAAAACAGTTCAGTCTGTCCTCAACTGCAATGATAAATAGTTGCTCAAAATTGCTGTTTAAACAGCCCTTAATCACATACCAGTTAATGTATTACATATACACATGGTAATTGCCTATATATACTTCTATAATGAACGTTCTTATTTTTGCATCCCCCCAGCTCCGGTCACCTGATCACTGAGTTATTTATACAGGGGGCAGCATAAAATTCGTACCCTGTTATGTATGAGTTGAAACCAGTTACATTCTTTATAAGGGAATAGTTCAGTTAAAGCGTTAAAGTAGCTGAGAACTGGGCTGATTTCAGACTCTTTAAAAAAAAACGATTTAGTACTAGTATGATCGTATTCTTGAGTTTTTTTAGTTGAACTGTATATTTTGAAATAAGTACATCGAATTTGATAATCATATATGTATTGTTTAGATAAAATAGGTCTGTATTATTTTCATATAAAACCATTGACCACCTTGTTCCTCCCTCTCTCTATGTCTCTTAATCCCCACCTCCACCAACGCAGTGAAACCGATTGCCAGACTTTTCGTAGTTTGCGAAATCGTTTTGGAATGTCTTGGGAGCTTTGTCGATAGTCCCTAGTTGAAAGTCTCTTTCGTATTTCCTGTTGTGCAGTGTACGGAACTAGAGCACAGTAACAGCTGATATCTTGAAATATATGTAACTATTATTATTTATGGATAATGGGGATCGTCCAGACGTCTATTGCTTTTATTATCATATTACCACAATTATGCACAGGTAAGCAATGTTTTATTTGTATTTAGAACAATGATGGTGTCAGAAAACTAGTGTTTACTTTCGATTAACAATTTAGTTACATTATGACGAACATTATACAGTTAATATATAGGCCAAACTTACTACTATGATATATCAGATACTAGAATGGTTATGCAATTTTGTATTATTGTGTATTTTTAAATGTATATTTCATGTTCATTGTTTTGCTTTTGGTTATGTGCTATTTAAGCTTGCCCTTGGTGAATTGTTGGAGCACATATAAATGAACGTCATTTAATTTATACATACACAAAGAGCAAGTTGCTTTAAGTGATTAAGTGGTTCCGTAAGTGAAGTTTCTTCGTGCAAAATCTCAGGTTAGGTGTACATAATACAGTACAGGCCTCTACACATTACTGCCTCTTACGTCAAACGTTTCGACGAAACACAGTAGCCAGGATTTGTAGTGTAACCAAGTAAACACCAGGACTAGCGCACCGCAGTAACACAAATGACAACAGACATGCCGTTTATTGGTTGTTATTTCATAAGCTTCTCACTGAATTGTTATTTGTATTTTTATTAGTGGTTTAATATAGAACTATATTGCCTGAAGATGCAGATAATAATTTAATTTCTTCCCTCTATCTGTATTTATCTCTCTATATAAAAATAATAATATAGATTCTGGTGAAATAATTAGTTAAGTTTAAATTTTCAGGCTTCACCTTGGTAGAAATGTTGGACTGTTTTAAGTATCCTGTAAGATTTCTTTGTATAATTACAATAGTTTTATAAAATACATTCTCAGAAAATATATACTTCTGAAAGACTACTAAAAGGGATATCACAACTATAATTGAATGCAAAGCAATGAACATCAGCTTTCTATTTTCTAGCAAATGTATGGAGTCACAAATAACAGACAAGAATTAATTAAATGTTTAAATTATTAAGTATAAATTATACTTCAGCTAGTTATTTCATTTTAGCTTATAATATCACCATGGTGTGAACTGTAGTGTGCTAATGATTTATTTTTTGCTTTTGTCACCACACCTGTAAGCATTGATGGTTGGTCTTGTTTACTTTCAGTAGATTCTACTCCCTATGAAAACATTTAAGATTTGACTATCAATATAAAGAACCAAGAATCTTTTGTACTCTTCTACTTAATTAAGAAAACTGCAAAATCACTGTAGGGGCTAGACATATAACTAGAATGTTAGTGCAAGTCCCAGTGGGGGTAATGTACTAAACAGTTGTTGGTTCAAATAAAGCTGGACAAGAGCATCTTCCAAAGTACTTAATTTATTCAATCTAATGGGTCATTCTCCCAAAACATGCATCACGTGAGTGATCACCAACAAAAACAAAAAACATTAGACCTATAACATATCCAAACATACATTGTTAGCATGCATAACAAATTAATAAATAAATATGATAATTTCAATAGTGAAATCCTTACCGTTTTCATGTAATATTTTAGTTTTTTTTCACTAAAATTGAATTATTGTTTGCCTTATTCATTATTAACAGAATTTAGACTGATATTACAACTACCTGAAAAACGACATAAACACTGCATGCATTCTCATAATTTTTTTTTATTAAACTGACCCTATATTTGTGTGGTTATATGCATCTGATAATATATAATGACTGCATAGTTTCAATTCAATACTATGTAGGGCAATACATTTGTGTGCTTAAAGACACAATGTGGAAAAAGAAAAAGTAAATAGGCCTAACTGAAATACCCAATTTACACTGAAAGAATTGCTGGCTTTTTGGTGCCATTTTGTTGCCGGCAAGGTATGTGTGAATGGATTATTGCCGGCATTTCAATACCATCAATTTTCCGGCAATGGGTCTGAGTTAATGGAGCATGAAAACGAATCCCGGCAAATGACGTGTCACATCCTTGCATTGTTGACGCAGTGCATCAATGAACTGATGTAACCAATCAGAATAGGGGCGTATTTTCACCACCACAACACAACATGGTTAAGCCACCTTTGAACAAGAACTTGTGACCGTAACGATAAACGGACTGGGTCGTTAGAAATGGCAGAGGTTGAAAATAATGTAATCGCAGCAATTCTGAGTGTTATTGATGAACCAGCAGGTTGGTGACGTATGTATTGCTAACTATTGTCACACACATGTCAGAAGCTATATATCAATAAATCATGCAAAATATACCGTGAGGGAAAAAAGTATTTGATCCCCTGCTGATTTTGTACATTTGCCCACTGATAGGGCTGGGCGATATGACTTAAAAATAATATCTCGATATTTTTAGAAGTTTGGTCGATACACTATATATATCTCGATATTTCTTGTTTTTATCCAATCAAGCCACAAAATAAGACCAAAGACATTCAAACTACAAGTATTTCGTTAATCCTTCAATAAGCAAAACTAACAAATACTACATGCAGGCTGTCATGGTAAATATATGCAGAATGCAACACATTACAGTGCAAGTGTTGTGTGATTACTATTACGTGTGTTATGTTGTTATGGGATATATATATATATATATATATATATATATACACACACACATAAGTTTAAAAGTAGCTTTTAGTTTTAATAAATCTTAAATGCGGGGTGCCTTATCCCAGGGATTTTATATAGAACAATTATCTGGTCAGGGAAGGACAGCAGCTCCCATCTAAAAACAGTCCATATTCACCGATGTCTCAAAAATTATTTATTAGAGATAAAGTGAACATCATAATGCTTACGCTTTTCGACTTATCTTCCTCAGAGGACATGTATACATATACACATTATGATTTATTGTCACATAACAACAATAACACAAGTAATAGTAATCACGCAACACATGCGCTGTAAAATGGTACAGATTCAGGAAGATTTACCACATCCGGGTTTATAGTGGCGCATTAACATCTACTAGACAGAGACATTTCTCCTCTGACTGTCGCGTTTCGATTCTACTTACAAGTACAGCACGTTGTTAATACAAAATAGTTATAATAATAGTAATAATAATAATAATAATAATAATAATAATAATAATAATACAACTGTTGAACCACTTCACCATCTTAATAAAAAGAAAATTATACTTTCTGCATGTGTTTGCATTGCTTTCCAATTCATTAAAATGCAAACAAACATTATTATTAATTTTATACAAATGATAATCTAAATTAGCGGGGGTGGGGGGTGCTTGCAGATCGCGTTTAGCCCGGTGACGAGAGCGGGGCGGACCGTGTGCGCTTGTGCATTAAAGTATCTCTTGGTTATGTTGGTTATTGTGTGTCACTTCACTCTCCTCATGTCTGTCTGTGTTTCTGATGCACATTTCTTGCCGCATCCGACACGTGTGGAAGAACCAGGAAGAACGCAAAGCGTCCTAATGACGAAAAATACTGCCGTAAAGATTGCAATTTGCTACACCACGATATAAACGATATAGCATAATATGAAACGATAGACGTCATACGATATATATTATCATATTGCACAGGCCTACCCACTGACAAAGAAATGATGAGTCTATAATTTTAATGGTAGGTGTATTTTAACAGTGAGAGACAGAATAACAACAACAAAATCCAGAAAAACGCATTTCAAAAAAGTTATGTTGATTTGCATGTTAATGAGGGAAATAAGTATTTGACCCCTTCGACTTAGTACTTGGTGGCAAAACCCTTTTTGGCAATCACAGAGGTCAGATGTTTCTTGTAGTTGGCCACCAGGTTTGCACACATCTCAGGAGGGATTTTGTCCCACTCCTCTTTGCAGATCCTCTCCAAGTCATTAAGGTTTCGAGGCTGACGTTTGGCAACTTGATCCTTCAGCTCCCTCCACAGATTTTCTATGGGATTAAGGTCTGGAGACTGGCTAGGCCACTCCAGGACCTTAATGTGCTTCTTCTTGAGCCACTCCTTTGTTGCCTTGGCTGTGTGTTTTGGGTCATTGTCATGCTGGAATACCCATCCACGAGCCATTTTCAATGCCCTGGCTGAGGGAAGGAGGTTCTCACCCAAGATTTGACGGTACATGGCCCCATCCATCGTCCCTTTGATGTGGTGCAGTTGTCCTGTCCCCTTAGCAGAAAAACACCCCCAAAGCATAATGTTTCCACCTCCATGTTTGACGGTGGGGATGGTGTTCTTGGGGTCATAGGCAGCATTCCTCCTCCTCCAAACACGGCGAGTTGAGTTGATGCCAAAGATCTCAATTTTGGTCTCATCTGACCACAACACTTTCACCCAGTTCTCCTCTGAATCATTCAGATATTCATTGGCAAACTTCAGACGGGCCTGTACATGTGCATTCTTGAACAGGGGGACCTTGCGGGCACTGCAGGATTTCAGCCCTTCACGGCGTAGTGTGTTACCAATTGTACCCAGCTGCCTTGAGATCATTAACAAGATCCTCCCATGTAGTTCTGGGCTGATTCCTCACCATTCTCATGATCATTGAAACTCCACGAGGTGAGATCTTGCATGGAGCCCCAGACCGAGGGAGACTGACATTTATTTTGTGTTTCTTCCATTTGCGAATAATCACACCAACTGTTGTCACCTTCTCACCAAGCTGCTTGGCGATGGTCTTGTAGCCCATTCCAGCCTTGTGTAGGTCTGCAATCTTGTCCCTGATATCCTTGGACAGCTCTTTGGTCTTGGCCATGGTGGAGAGTTAGGAATCTGATTGATTGATTGCTTCTGTGGACAGGTGTCTTTTATACAGGTAACGAGCTGAGATTAGGAGCACTCCCTTTAAGAGAGTGCTCCTAATCTCAGCTCGTTACCTGTATAAAAGACACCTGGGAGCCAGAAATCTTGCTGATTGATAGGGGATCAAATACTTATTTCCCTCATTAACATGCACATCAATTTATATTGCGTTTTTCTTGATTTTTTTTGTTATTATTCTGTCTCTCACTGTTAAAATACACCTACCATTAAAATTATACTGATAAAGTTTTTTTACTTTAATGAAAATGATGGTCGATGAATATAAGAATGACAGCTTGACAAACGATGGTACATTCATTTATACTTCATTTACATGAAGCAGTGCATATTATCCTTTGTCAGTTATAACTGTATTAATGCCTAGTATCTAAACTTTATATGCAACAACCAATGAAATATAAAACGTGTAATTGCATAAATGTTAACAACATAACGACACAAACCGCTTTCTGTAGCGTCTTCGGCTAAACTCTAATATAATGTAATAGACTAACTACCTCACAAATACATAACGTATAAATATAAATAATTATGATTATTTCCCACGCTGTCGCAAGCTGTAGTATCCTTGCCATTTGAGGTGCAGGTTTGTTGTCTTCTGATTCGGTATCAGACTCTGGATCAAACAAGTATGGCTGAATTTCACCAGCTGCCATTTCTCAACATCGGAAGTTTTCAAAACAATTCCACACATGTACTGACGGGGGAGTTAGCCAATCATACCAGTGGGCGTTTACTTCCGAGTCTACAATCCGCCACGCCTATTCAAACGGTGTGTTCAAATGAGGGGGGTCAAAACAGGACAGAAAATAGCCTATTACTTCTAAATTATGATGTTTTTTGATGTAAAAATCTTGATAACATTATAAGTGGACCTCGGAGTACAGTACAAAATAAAGAAAAGGCAGTTCATGACCCCTTTAACAAAGAAAAAGTAGTTTTGAGCAATCATTAAATTGAAGATCTGCACACCCAGACTTTTGGTAGATATACACTACTACTTAATTTTTTATTGAAATTTAAGCAGTTCAAGTCCAGTGAATACACTGTAAACAGAGTTTTCCATCTTGAAATTTTGAGCTCTCTACGGGTGTGTGTTGCTTCTACCAAAACATGGATGGTCTTGTTTTGATCAGTAGACTGTCTGGTTCCAGAATATATCATAATTGTCAGTGTTTTCTGAGATTTTGTATTCCTGCTTAGACCAAGTATCCCCCCACCCCCTCATTTCAGAATGTGGGTGTGTCGGGGGGGGGGGGGTGTGTGTATAAAAAACAAATATATCACCTCAGAGAATGCTTCACATCATTAGAAGGCTGAGGGTCTCAGCTTTCATGGGATACCAAACACCTGGCAAACAACACAACAGTGAAGGGTACACATGGGATTAAAAAGAAGCACATGAATTTGGTTCCCTTTTAAGGGTACCAGAGGGGTTTGTCAGCTTAAGGGGTTAAATTGTGTTAAACAAAACCATTCCATTATTTATTTTTCATCTCCAATTGTTTATATGTTCTTTGCTTTAATTTCAGAGTAAATTGAGACATTAAACTGCATACATTTCAATAAAAACTGGAAAAATCGAGGTGTTCAAAAACTTGTGTAGATATACACACAATGTAATGTCATGCTTTTTTATTGTTTATTTTAGTTTATTTAACTTTGCTGCAGTATATGTCAAGACCCCATGCAATGCCTCTCGTTACACGACCATGAAGCGAGAACCGAGAGTCTTATACTGGGTTCACTGGTTCAAATGATCTTTGATCGCTGGGTCCAGTGACCACACCGCAAAAACACACAACCATACAACCTGATAAACTAGCGTGACTATGCACCCTAGATTGATGTATCCTTTGCTTTTCCCTCTTAACTATTTGTTCTTGGTGGTGAATCCAAATCGAACACCCACCCTGGTTAGAACCAATAGCCCAGTAAACACAATGGAAGGAAACTTTTACACTTCTAGATAATTGGTCTGTGTCTCCTCCACATGCTTCACAATCCACATGCTTCTCGTCTTGTCCTGTTCCTCGTTACTCTGTGTTCCTCAATACACTGTGCATACCCGTTCGTGGCTTTTCCTAAGTAAATGTATTAAACATGCCAACAGCTTTTTATCTGCATAAATGTGAAAATAAATAATAATAAATAATAATAATAATAATAATAATAATAATAATAATAAATAAACACATTTACCTAGAATAGCCAAATCGATTGACCAGTCATTTAAATACATAATAAATCAAATATAACATATAATCCTGCCTGCCCTTTATAATACAGCCAGTCTGGCACGTGAGCATCAGAACTGGACCACGGAGCAATGTAAGAAGGTGGCCTGGTCTGATGAATCACGAGTTCAAGGTGTTGACTTGGCCTCCAAATTCCCCAGATCTCAATCCAATCGAGCATCTGTGGGATGTGCTGGACAAACAAGTCTGATCCATGGAGGCCCCACCTCACAACTTACAGGACTTAAAGGATCTGCTGCTAACGTCTTGTTCCAGATACCACAGCACACCTTCAGAGGTCTAGTGGAGTCCATGCCTCGACGGGTCAGGGCTGTTCTGGGACCTACACAATATTAGGCAGGTGGTCATAATGTTATGGCTGATCGGTGTACACTCACCTAAAGGATTATTAGGAACACCATACTAATACTGTGTTTGACCCCCTTTCGCCTTCAGAACTGCCTTAATTCTACGTGGCATTGATTCAACAAGGTGCTGAAAGCATTCTTTAGAAATGTTGGCCCATATTGATAGGATAGCATCTTGCAGTTGATGGAGATTTGTGGGATGCACATCCAGGGCACGAAGCTCCCGTTCCACCACATCCCAAAGATGCTCTATTGGGTTGAGATCTGGTGACTGTGGGGGCCAGTTTAGTACAGTGAACTCATTGTCATGTTCAAGAAACCAATTTGAAATGATTCGACCTTTGTGACATGGTGCATTATCCTGCTGGAAGTAGCCATCAGAGGATGGGTACATGGTGGTTATAAAGGGATAGACATGGTCAGAAACAATGCTCAGGTAGGCCGTGGCATTTAAACGATGCCCAGTTGGCACTAAGGGGCCTAAAGTGTGCCAAGAAAACATCCCCCACACCATTACACCACCACCACCAGCCTGCACAGTGGTAACAAGGCATGATGGATCCATGTTCTCATTCTGTTTACGCCAAATTCTGACTCAATAATGGAGGAAGTGAAACAGATAACTGGCACAAATGGAAGTCTCTTGGAAAATGAACAAGATGTGGCAAATGTTCTAAATGAGTATTTCACAGAGGTTTTTACAAAAGAAAAAATGGATAACATGCCACAGGTTAACATCCAGTCCAGTCAAACCCTAAGAGAGATCCAAGATGCCTCCATTTTTGCCATTTATCTGTTTCACTTCCTCCTTTATTGACCGCTTGCTGTTGTAATATTGAAAAAAGCTCTGCATTGGTTTTAGCTCCCAGAGCTATGTTTCTTTCTATTTCCCTCTTTGCTTTCCTGATCCCTTTAAGATCTTCTTGCAGTTCAACATATGATTTGTATTTTGTTTCGTCACCATCCCTTTTGTATGTGCTATACAACATTTTCTTTCTCTTGATATTTTTTTGCATACCTCTATTAAACCATTTTGGCCAGTGTTTTTTGGTCCTCAATTTGCTAAGTTTTGATACAAATTGCTCCTGAGCCTCAAGTAGTATATTCTTAAAATATACCCATCCATTTTCAACTGACTCTGTATCCAATGTGCTCTAGTCTACCTCTTCTAAGTGCTAAGTTTGCTTTTCTAAAATTGTAGACCATTGTTTTAGACTTGGACCTTGTTTTTTGAAAGAATGCCTCAAAGCTAACCATATTGTGATCACAATTTGCCATTGGTTCTCTAACTACTGTCCCCCTGACTCTAGCTTGGTCATTTGAAAAGATCAAGTCAATACATACACTCTGTCTGGTTGGTTCCCTGACAAATTGAGTTAGAAAGCAGTCGTTTACCATCTCAACCATTTCTATTTCTGCTTCTGTAGTCCCCACTGGGCTTTCCCAGTCTAAGTTTGGGAAATTGAAATCCCCCATTATAACAGCCACATCCTTGCTACATGCAGTCCTGATTACACTGTACAATGCAGCATCTTTCTGAATATCTGAGTTTGGTGGCCTGTAACACACTCCTACCGCTAATCCTCCAGATCTCTTGTTCAAAGGTTTCACCCACAAAGATTCTGTTCCGTTACTGGGATCTAATACTAGTTCTTCTGCCTCAATGTAATTTTTCACATATAATGCTACCCCCCCCCCTCTTCGATGTTGCCTGTCTCTCCTAAACTGTGTGTATCCTTCCAACTTGTATTCATCCCCATCATTTTCTGTAAGCCATGTTTCTGTCACTCCTACAACATCATAGTCACACGCTAGCACTGTGGCTTCCAAGCCTAACATCTTGTTCCTTATACTCCTGGCATTGAGGTACAAACATTTCAGGACTTTCCTACTAGCAGTTTCCCCTGGTTTTCTTTCCTTTGTGGAACATCTCCCATTGTCAGAGCTCCCTGCCCCCCTGGTTCCTAGTTTAGATGATTCTCAATTTCACTGCACATACGCTCTCCCAATGCATTAGCCCCCCTTCTGTTTAGATGTAGACCGTCCGGTTTGTACAGGTCCCATCTATCCCAGAAGAAAGACCAATGCTCCATAAACCTAAACCCCTCTTCCCTACACCAAGCTTTAAACCACGTGTTAAACTTTCTAATCTCTGCCTGTCTCCCTGGCCTGGCACGTGGTACCGGAAGTATTTCAGAGAAAACTACCGTGGAGGTTCTGCTCTTTAGTTTTGTTCCTAACTCTTAAAATTTGTCTTGCAGAACCTCTGTCCTACCTTTTCCTATATCATTGGTTCCAATGTGGACCATGACCAGTGGATTCCCCCCGGCTTTGGTCAGTAGCCCGTCTACTATTTTAGGGAGATCTGCAATCTGAGCACCAGGCAGGCAAGATACCATGCGCGTCTCCTTGTCACTAGAACACACTGTGTGATCTACACCTACACCAGAATTGAGTCTCCTACTATAACTACCTACTTCTTCTTGGGGGAAGTGGGCACCATGGTGCTCTGGTGCTCAACTGCCCCCCCATCACCCTCTGAGCTGTCACTGTCCAATCTTGGATGAGTTCATCCAGGAAGGCAATCATTCTGCAAACCTGACACTGTAGTGGCCACATGCTTCTAAATGTTACTTTTTTGTTTAGTTTTTTTGTTTCTTTATACTTCTCTTGGTTCCTGCTGCTAGTCAACTGTCTAACTTTTGTCAGCGAGAAACAGCACAGCTCTTTCTCAACAGCTGCTTTAAGTAGCTTTTGTCTACCTACCCCCAATTCACACCTAACTGGCCCCACCTGGCTCCTCCTGCAACAGAATTCCTGCTAGTCCTAGACAAAATCTCCCTTCTCCAACCCGTTTACTTTCACCAACTCAGCAGCTGAGCTGGATTGACTTCAATTTAGGCAAACTACAGACAATGCTAATGTCAATTAAGGCAAACTTAAAACAAAATGAGCAATGCTAAGACTGGTCTGAAACTAGTCAAACAACAAGATGGCTACCTCTCACCTGTACTCTCCTGTCTCCCTCTGTGGTAACTTGTAAATACTTCTGTTTGGATAATATTCAGTTGTGGGCCGACACCTGGCAGATGAAATTCAATGTGGAGGTAATGCATGCAGGTAATAAAAATGTCCACTATAATTACACTATGGGAGGAATAGAACTAGAAGAAGTAATGCATGAGAAAGACCTAGGAGTCTATATGGACTCCTCACTTTCTCCATCCAAACAATGTGGGGAAGCAATAAAAAAGGCAAACAGGATGATAGGGTATATTGCCAAAGGTGTAGAATTTAAAACAAGGGAAGTAATGTTAAGACTGTACAATGCACTAGTTATACCTCATCTGGAATACTGTGTACAGTTCTGGGCACCACACTTCAAGAAGGATATTGCTGCTCTAGAGCAGGGGTGTCAAACTCGAGGCCCGCGGGCCGAATACGGCCCCCAAGTGGTTTTAATCCGGCCCCTGTAAAGGTGGTGTATCATTAAGTAATTAGGCCCTTGACAGCTTGTGAATGAGGAAATTGCAGGAAACTACAATTCCCATCAGTCATTGCGAATGTCATTGGTGCGAGGTAGGGTTTTAACAGCCAGTCACAGAGTCACTGTCCACGTTCCTGTTCTTTCAGTAATCTGCAATGAACTCAACTCTAAATGTCCAAGAATAGGAAAATCGACAAGGTTAGGTAGTGTTTCAGGAAAGCTGTGAATATCTGTTTGTGGAACAGAGTTTAAAACCTCTATGCCTCGTTTGGAGAGTTTAGCCCTGATTTAAATAATTCTGTATATGGCGGCACTACAAGACTAAACACAAAGAGAAGTATGGGTGTATGGAGAGAGAGCATAGGCTGCACAAAGTGGCTGAATTAAAAAAAAAAGTATTAAACTACAGAAAACCATGTTCAAAAGGGCAAAAACAGAGAGTGATGCTGCCATTAAAGCGAGTTACATCGTATCCCAAGAAATTGCCAAAATGCCATGGTGTTTCTCTGAGGGTGCTTTTTTAAAGAACTGTATGCTGTATTAGCTGCTAATCTCAAAGAACAGCTATCCGAAAAAAGCAAGTAATTTCATTGCCTGCTGTTGACGAGAGTACTGACATAATGGACACAGCCCAGTTATGTTTTTATCCGGGGGTAATTTCAGATCTAAATGTTACTGAAGAGCTTTTGGATGTTAAGCAATGCACAACACCACCACAGCAAATTACACATTTTAGCAAGTTGTGAGATGCGGTGACTGAATAAAGTTGCCGAGGGAGAAATGAGTAGATCTGAGCACAGAAAAACAGGTCTGTTTGCTAGGATGCAACAAAAGCTACGGGAAAAGAGATGTATGACAGTGTGAAAGCATTTCAGCTTAAATTACGTTAATGGTAGAAGGAAATGAAGCAAGGAAACCTTTTCCATTTCCTGACGTGCCAAGCCATCTCTAACTCTCTCACAAACGTCACTATTCTTCAGCACAAGGTCTCCTCAACAAATGAACCCCATCAGAGCAGCAGTTAGATCAGATGCGTGTTTTGAATAATCGTGTTAAGTATAATTCAAACAAATTAATTTAAATTTAGTGCTGGGAATTTTGTTGAAACGATGAAATTAATTATAAATAGGGATGAGCAAATATTTATGCGGCCCTCGAATGAAACTTTAAATGATCATATGATCAAATTGAGTTTGACACCCCTGCTCTAGAGGCAGTTCAGAGGAGAGCAACCAGACTTATTCCAGGTCTGAAGGGAATGTCCTACTCGGAGAGACTGAGGGAACTGAACCTTTTCACCCTGGAACAGAGGAGACTACATGGGGACTTGATCCAGGTCTTTAAAATCATGAAAGGCATTGACCACATCAAACCAGAGGAGCTTTTCCAGATCAGCAGGGACACACGCACCCAATTGGAAATTGGGCTTCAAGGCATTCAAAATGGAAAACAGGAGACACTTCTTCACACAGAACAAACTCCCCAGCAATGTGGTTGAAGCTGAAAGTTTGGGAACATTTGAAAATAGACTGGATAGGATCCTTGGATCACTCCATTATTAATGGATACCAAACGAGCACGATGGGTCGAATGGCCTCCTCTCGTTTGTAAACTTCCTTATGTTCTTATATATGAAAATCAAATTCTCCTGTCATGTTTAGCCTTCCTGTTTCTCTTTTCTTCTTCAATCAACTGTCATTGGCTGCTGCTGGTCTCCATGCGACATTGATCACGTCACCCTACACAATTGGTGCCAATCGAGTCATAAATATTAAACATGTTTAATAAAATCATAGGGTCTCCAAATAGCTTACGATTGGATTGGAGGGCACACAATGGAATCATGCACCGTCTCACACTTTACACGACCATCAGCAGCGGGGACGTGCCCCGACCAAGCTGCTTGTTGTGATGATCAGTGCAGATTTGGCGGGAGGGCCAAATCGGGCTAAAAATCATGTAGATTTTTAACGTTTGCAAGTTGTCCTTTTAGTGATATTTCAGTATTCATTTTGAATGTTTAAATGCTGCTTAAATATGTATTTGTTTTGAAAGAGTGACTAAATAAAAGGAAGCAGCATAAAAGTAAGCATAAGGAGTACATATACAAACAATACAGCTGGCATATGCACATCTGGAGGACATCCAAGTTGATTTGAAAATGCCCCTGAAGCGTCTGCAGCAGGACCTACATACAAGATAGAACAGCACACATTACATGGTTGAGAGCCTCCTTGAGTGGCCATTGAGTGCCTATGCAGCTCTTTTGGAGAAAACCATTATGGTTCTATAGCCCTTTTAGGAGTTGACCAGGGAGATAATCTGCCTCTGCAGTTGATGTGATCCCTGCTATCACTGTCCTTAAATCTTTTTTTGCTCGCGACCAAGGAATCAAAAAAATGAGAAGCACCCTTCTGGAAGCGGTGAATAGACGATTCAGCAATGTGGAATCTGACCCAATGGATTTTTTGGACTCTTTTGGATTCCAGATACAAAGACAGATAGGTCTAGTAGTCATATTATAAAATGTAATAATAATAATGACTTGAAGAAACAGCAGTAATGAACATAAGATTTAGACTTACTCTAAATGTTGTTCAATTTTAAGCCTGCAATGACAAACTTCACCACTGGTAGCAGCATATACCACAAACAGCACTCAAAAAAAAAAAAATCCGCCATCTTGGGCATGTACATCGTAAAAACTAAGAACTATCAGTCACTTGCAACAGTATTACAATGGAAAGTATCTGTTTAAACACACAGACACTTCTGCAAGAAAATATAAATAGTGTAAACTGAGTTTTGTTATAGTTAGGGATTGTTTCAGCTATAGAGAAGCCGTGAAGAAATACGAGAGAAAATGAAAGTGAAACTAAAACATACAATTTAAATGTGATTCACAACACACGAATATACAAGTTATTAAAATAAATACATGAATATGAACAGTGGCAATGACATTGCTGAAAGTCATTTCAAACTGAGATCGAGTGCCACCGCGAGTGCATTACATCGTGTTTAATGTTAACGCTGCAACACGGGGGCACGACTTTGTCCTCTTCTCTTTCAGTGAAATCGTATATTATGGTGACATGTTATATACTGAACAATGCAGAATCGCTGGCTCAATAAAGTAGAGTTGAAAGGGTGAACATAAGATGTGTACTGTGCAGGCTACACCCGAAAATACAGACCTACTCTGTCTTTGGCATGTACATTGTAACAGCAAAAGACTCAGTCACAATCAGTCACTTCCAACAGTATTAGAGTGGAAAGTATTTGTTTAAACACACAAACACTTCTGCATGCAAATAAAAATACTGTGAACTGAGATTTGTTTATACTGAGGGATTGTTTAAGCTGTAGAGAAACTGAAGAAAGCAAGAAAAAACGAAAATGAAACTTAAACATAGGATTAAAAGTGATTTACAAGAAACATGAATACACGTCTTATAAAATAAATACATGAAAATGGACAGTGGTACAAGAGCAATGACGTTGCTGGATCTGTAGTGGTGGGTTATTGTTTTAATTTGAAAGTAATTTCAAACTGAGATCACAACGATTGCATGACTTCCTGTTTAATATTAAGGATGCAACACGGGGGGGCACGACTTTGTCCTCGTCTCTCTCAGTGAAATCATAATTTATGGTAACATGTTATATACTGAACAATACTGAATCGCTGGCTCTTTACAGCAGAATTGAAAGGGTTAACATAAGACGTTTACTGTGCGAGCTACACCCAGAAAAACGGACCTACTCATTGAGGCGCTTAATGTTAATTATTGGAGATATTTCCCACTTTATGAAAAACGTTGCATTTACAAGTTGGAATTATATATAACGTACACATCAGTAAACAATGTGACAACCAAAAGAAACCGAAAGTAAGCAACTAAATGAGGTTTAGATGGTAACTGCGAATTGAAAAGTTTTTAGATTGATGTACACAAACCAGACTTGTAGAATAAAGTGTTCACTCATTTATTATGATACCAGAGCTATTTATATTAAAACTAATTTAATTAAAAATGATACATTGAAATCAAATCAGGGTAGTTGATTTTATGAGATTAATACTGGCTTGTACTTTAACATATTTGACCATAAGAGGGGAACTTGACCATGAAAACAGATTTTGTCAAAATTTGCCTTCATCTGATTTATATTATTAGGAGTCTGATACCATACATTGCTTGATTGGAATCACCTGGAAGCCTCAATAGTATTATTATTTTTCTGCCGTTATTTTCAAAATCTTATACAAACAATACACTTCATACAGTGATACACAGCTGTGTAAAGCGATATGATTGATGAAACAAGCTGGTTGCCATGAGACAATCAAATTTCAGCAATGGTTAAATTGCATAAAGTGTCATAAAGAGCAGGTTTGAAGTACATTAGAATGTGTTAGACTGTGTTAGTAGGTGTGTACTCTGCCCCCTGCATTGCTGCTTGCAGCTATATTTTGTATTGTTATTTTCTGTTTTAATGTTAATAGTTATCTTCGTAACATAGAGAACCTATAGGCTGTATTGATTAAATATCCTTATGGTACATTTGCTCATGTGTACAAATAAAGCTTTTTCCTTGGCACTTATTAGATGGACCTGTCTGCCTTTGAATATTATTTGATTAGTTGAATAATTGGAAACATATCAGTAAGGACCACAAGGACATGGTAAGTTCAGATAGTCTACAAGCCAGTTCAACCTGATGTGACCTAAATTTACCATTTTATCCATATCATTTTTGTTCCAGTCATTTTGTATATAATTGGCAGGAGGCTGATACTAACTTGTTAGATGAGCTGGCATTATAGTTAGTTAAATTTAATATCCTAATCTAGGCCTCAGTTTTTCAGTTGTTTAATCTATTGTGACAACATAGCTGACAATTTTATTATTTTGTCCAAAGTAAAGTACACTTTTTTTTCTATTTCTAGATCATGTACTTAGAATTGTCTGCTCTTACAAAAACAGTCACATGGAATCAAACCACAAGAATGAAAGGGGGTGTTGTGCTAAATTTGATTTCCAGTCAAAGGACATTTTTGAAAGGAACTAGCTCTTTGTTTCCTGTGGGTGTATAGCAGAATAACATTTTGAACATGTTGAAATACTAACATTCTTGAATGCACTGATGAAGATTATATTTTTTGAGTGTCTTTCGTGTGACTTTTTGCATGACTTTCCCAACATTTCTTAAAGCAGGGGTGTCAAAGTAATTTAGCCTTGGTGGCCATTTATGACAGCACCTTAGTGCCCAGGGCCATCAAGAAAAAACAATCACACCTGTATTAGCCCTTTATATGTATATATGTGTGTATATATGTATGTATGTATGTATGTATGTATGTATGTATGTATTAGGGATGTTAATGGTTTACCTTAAACAATATCAAATTAATAACCGTACATTACATTACTGTTTGGGGGACATATAGATAAATAAATAAGAGGATATAGAAACTTGGAGTGTCTTCTGAATTATATGACTGTCATTGTTTGTTGTTTGTTATAACTGATGTTTTTTCATAGTGTCACTGTCTTTAATACTAATATAATTTACAAAATGAAAAGACAAATACTTTTCATATAGTTGTGTGCCTGATTAGTAGTATTGCTAAATGTGATTGCTTTATTTAATTGTTTATTAAGTATATGTCCAAAGTTCTAAAGCACATACGGAAACCTACGTCCTGTATCCTTGATTTACCAAGCTGACAGCTTACTGAAATTTTAAACATGAGTTACTGTAACACCTTTATACATTTAAGCTATCAAGTTACAAATGTAAAATTTCATGAACGATAAAATTGTTCGATAAAGATAATATGTTTGAAAACATAGCGACCAGTACTTTTTGTTAAGTTTCAGATTACCATAAAAGTGTTAGTCAGACTTCAAACAATCATTAAAATCATGGATATTTGAGTTAACATGGCATCCAAAGTAATACAAAAAAAAAATGCTGTAAGATTCGCCAATTGCTGAGAAAAGCATTTGACACGAAACAATGTTTTAGTTTTTTCATCTTGTGGTGAAAAAGCCATATGAGAAACATAGGAAGTAAATGCATTTTACTAAAGCTACACTACTACTAACAAATATAAATTACTTTTAATAAGCCTCTACTTGCAGATGGGGATAAGTAATATATGTCATTATAAGTAATATAATGATTGAATGATTGTAAGAAACACAATTCTATTATAATCATAAAAAAGATGCCTTCTTGCATCTGTTCAAAGGACAAAAATGTCCTAAAGCCTTACATCTGTCTTATCAATTAGGTTTGTTTATAGTCAGACTCTTGTTTATTAAAGAAGGAGTTATAAGAATGTTATAATTCCCATTCAAATCAGGGACTTGATTGTGTTTTGTTTTATTAGGAGACCTGCCGAGTCCACAGAATGTCACAATGAAGGCTGTGAACACTCAGTACATCTTGAAATGGGACTGGGACCATCAGGGGATGAACCAGACTGTCACATTCACTGCAGAATATTTATCGTAAGAAACATTTGCTGTTCTTTTCCCCTCAGCTACCTAATCTCAAGGAAATGGGGGAGGAAAGTGCTTCTTTTAACCATTTTCTTAATTTATAACTATAGAATGAGAATAATTTAAACATGACATCCCAACAGAGAAATGTTACAAAGTAAATTAAAACGTAATGAAAATAACAAAAATGGCAGCAGTTTAATCAGTGAATTACTACTTATGTAATTACATATTACACCCCAGATACTAAAATACATGTTTAAGTTGTTGTAAATCTCTTTTAAAATATATGTTTTTATCCAGACGGGATAAAGAGGGGTAGCTTCTCTAGTAGCAGAAGGAAGAGAGTTCAAGATACTATAAGCATGATCATCAAGAGATTCAATATATGTTAAAATATGATAATGGAAGGCAGACCTGGAAGGCAAAAACCAACACAGCGACTAGCCTACTAGTAATATACACTACCGGTCAAACGTTTTAGAACACCTCAATTTTTCCAGTTTTTATATAACTTTACACAGTTTAATGTCTCACTGTACTCTGAAATTAAAGCACAGAGCAAATAAGCAATTGGAGATAAAAAAAGAAATCATGGAATCGTTTTGTTAAACAAAATTTAACCCATTAAGCTTGCAAACCCCTCTGGTACTAAATCTATTTGCTTCTCTTTAATCCTGTGTGTACTCTTCACTGTCATTGCTAAGTGTTTGGTATCCCATGAAAGCTGAGACTCTCGGCTTTCTAACAATGTGAAGCATTCAGTTTGTATTTGTGCAGAGCTGTGTCCTTTTTGTAGCTACTTGTTGAAGTACAGGTACAGAAGCATCTGTCACACTAAACACACTGACAAATAAAATGGGGAGTTTGAATGATCAAATAATTAGGTTTGCATTTTTTTAAAGTTGACTACAGGTTAATTATGCAGACCAACATAAAAAAAGGTACCATTAATACACTAATAATAGGGCCTGACAGATATATTGGAGCACCAATATTATCGGACAATATTGGCCTTTTACAGAAATATTGGTATCGGCACATTTCACAGAGGTTTTTACAAAAGAAAAAAAGGATAACATGCCACAGGTCCAGTCCAACCCTAAGAGAGATCAGGATAAATGAGGAGGAGGTACTAAAGGGACTAACAGAATTAAAAACAATCAAATCACCTGGGCCAGATGGTATATTTCCAACACTACTTAAAGAAATGAGGGAAATTATTTATAGGTCGCTAACTCAAATATTCCAAAAGACACTTGGAACAGAGGATGTGCCAACTGACTGGAAGACAGCAAATGTCATACCAATCCACAAGAAAGGGGACAAAACTGAGCCAGGAAATTACAGACCAAATCAGTCTCACCTGCATTACTTGTAAAATGTTGGAAAAAATGATTAGACAGAAAATAGAGGAGCATCTTAATGAAAACCATATTCTTGGAGATAATCAACATGGGTTTAGACGAGGCAGAACATGTCTTACTAATTTATTGGAGTTTTTTTTAACATGCAATGGCAGCTGTAAAATTGTAGATCATGTGAAAGCATATGATATGAGATACTTAGTGTAGAACCCGTCTCGGAAATAACTGGAAAAGTCGTCGAGATAAAGCAAATAGAACTTTAATCAAACCGGCTTGGATGCACCACGTCAGGAAATTCCTTTAGTGAGAACTTAATGTTTACAAACATGAGTACAACTTTATAGGAAAATGACGTAGAATCTTGTTGCCGTTCATCCAATCAGAAACTTCGAAAGATGCAAGCTCTGCAAAGTTTGTAGGACACTCTTCCGGAGGGAGGGAGTCATCATGGAAGCAGATGTCTTCCTGTTGTGGCATACAAACTTCACGATCTCACAGTTTCTCTTTAACAATGGACAATGAGGTAATCAAACATTATGTAACATCTTTAGCGTTAAAGGAAGAACAGGAAATCTACAAATGGAAACTAAGCAAAATGGCAGATATCTGTGGGCTATACATCCATGGGTTCTCTTATCATAGATAAACAGAAGTGGAAACAGAGAGAATAATTTCAATAGGATGTATCTTGAACAACCACCTTGTTGGTTTTGCTAGGCTAGATACAGCTAATTTGCTCAGTCTGTATACAAGCCATTTCTAATGCTAACATCAATATAAAACATGATATAGTTAATATAAAACACTTTCTTCATCATTCCAATACAGAACCTTCACTTTGTGAAGCTTTTGACAAGGTTCCACACCACAAACTGATCCTCAAATTGGAAGCTGTAGGTATTCAGGGTAATGTAAGTAGATGTATTATGAACTGGTTGATGTATAGGAAACAGAGGGTGTCAATTAGAGGAGTTGCTTCTAACTGGAGTGAGGTTGTTAGTGGAGTTCCACAGGGATCAGTACTAGGGCCTTTGCTTTTTTCTAATCTATATGAATTATCTGGACTCTGGGATAGTTAACAAACTTGTCAAATTTGCAGATGATACTAAAATAGGTGGCTCAGCAGATACAATCTCGGCAGCACAGGTTATTCAGAGCGACTTAGATAATATTCAGTTGTGGGCCGACACCTGGCAGATGAAATTCAATGTGGACGGTATTACATGCAGGTAACAAAAACATCCACTATAATTACACTATGGGAGGAATAGAATTAGATGACGTAATGCATGATAAAGACCTAGGAGTCTAGGTGGACTCCTCACTTTCTCCATCCAAACAATATGGCGAGCAATAAAAAAGGCAAACAGAATGTTAGGGTATATTTTCAAAAGTGTAGAATTTAAAACAAGGGAAATAATGTTAAGACCTCATCTGGAATACTGTCTACAGTTCTGGGCTCCACACTTCATAAGAACATAAGAAAGTTTATTAAGTGTGGAGCCCAGAACTTCAAGAAAGATATCACTGCTCTAGAGGCAGTTCAGAGGAGAGCAACCAGACTTATTCCAGATTTGAAGGGAATGTCCTACTCGGAGACACTGAGAGAACTGAACCTTTTCACCTTGGAACAGAGGAGACTATGTGGGGACTTGATCCAAGTCTTCAAAATCATGAAAGGCATCGACCACATCAAACCAGAGGAGCTTCTCCAGACCAGCAGGGACATACGCACCCAGGGACACAAATGGAAATTGGGCTTCAAGGCATTCAAAATGGAAAACAGGAGACACTTCTTCACACAGAGAGTCATCACAATTTGGAACAAACTCCCCAGCGATGTGGTTGAAGCTGACAATTTGGGAACATTTAAAAATAGACTGGATAGGATCCTTGGATCACTCAGTTATTAATGGACACCAAATGAGCATGATGGGTTGAATGGCCTCCTCTTGTTTGCAAACTTTCTTATGTTCTTATGAGAGTGTGTGGTGGAAGAAAGTTTTGGAGCCAGGAGTTCTAACCAGAATTTATTACATGCATGGGAGGAACTGCGCAACACAGAACTCAGAAGATTTTAGACTAGCATGACACTGATCCCCAAAAGTTTTAAGATAGAACAAAGTTTTATACCCCTTCTGGGACATACCCTCAAAGGGCTTTAACATATTATAATCAGTGTCTGAATGGTCATTTCTAGTAACTATAGCAGTGATTTAATTGGCATTCTAAACTAAGCCTGCCATTATCAATATTATAATCATTACTCATGAATAATAATCATTCACCTCTAAATTGCCAGTTGCATTGGAAGGTAATTTGCAGTTAATATGTTGCAAGAAAGGAATCTGAGCTACTGATAACCAAGATAGGAGTAACAGCACACAAAGCACAAAGGCATGATAGGATTTCTGTATTTTTCCCCCACAAGTGATACATCGGTCCTAAGTGCCTGAAATATCTGAGAGTGACGACAATTTGCTCCTACTTTTACTCTTAGGAGTAGAAGCTATTCATAAAGATTATTTACATTAAAAGTACACCTAACTTGACCAATATTTAGGAGACCTCACAAGTGCGCAAATTTCCCCAAAACAATGATTATCCCTATATAATCAATACTAGCCTAATCAAGGGTTTTACATTAGACTGATTTTATACCCGACTATTTTTAACACAAATAAAAGTGAAAAAATAAGCCAAAAAATTATCCACAAAGCATATTCATAATAAACTGTATGCATGGTGACACATGTTATATTTACTTTAATTTGTCTGAAAAAAGTTTAAAAAATTGTAAAGTGTCTGAAATAGTGAATCGGTGTAAAACCCTTCATGAATATACCCATGTTTCCACCTGTGGACAATTTCGTATGTATAACAGAAGGATACATTTTAAGATATTTTATGTATACTTTATGATTGTGATTATGAATGTGAAAATATTCTAGCATTTTAATACCTTTTAGCAGCTTAACGTCCTTGTAATCAAGGAACGAGGGGGAAACTTAGTTTTTTAATTTGACATAAAAAAATATTTCAAATCCTACATTGTGTTTTGGCTAGGATTCACATTGCAATTGCAGTAAATAAGTTACACTTTTGAGGGAATTTTTAAACACATACATACAAGTACAATAAAAATGGAGCTCCCTTTTGGGAGAAAATGTAGGGAAGCTGTGCTTCCTGCACTAGAAGTATAACCTGCCACTGTTGGATTGGTAGTATTGAGTACTGAGGAGGACTTGTGAACCTGAGAGAACTTGACAAGTGTAAAATACTAATATAAGCTAGACCAGCACTTAATACTATCTTATTATTTGTTCTAATTTATAGAACATGCATATTTTTATATTTTTCCTTTATTCTCCCTTATTTTAATTTATTTAACTTATTTTTGCAATGTTTGATTTGTGGTTATTTATGATGAAGAGTAATGTTATCTCTGCAAAGAAAACTTAGTTTATTATTCAAATGTAAAAATCCTACATATTTGTCTCAATTTCTCTGAGAGGCAAATTTGAGGCATCCATGAAAGCATCTGTTTTACATGCTACCAAAAAAAGTCAATATCGGCAGATATATCAGTTGTCGGGACATTTTGCTCCCCAATTATCGGTTTTGGTACCGGACACAAAAAACAGTATCGGTCGGGCTTATGAATTTACGATACTCGGGTATTGTTTTGTACTAAGCTATATCTAAAATACAAAGTTGATTATTTTCATTGATGGACTGATTCATTTTACCAAAACCTTAAATAACCTTTACCTCTCTTAAATAAAAATGGATGATTTATTTATTTATTTGTCTCTTAATCTAGATTTAGATCTACTTCATTTCAATGGATTAATTGATAGTTTATAATTTTCCAGAAGGCTTCACCTTGCTTGTGTTTTTCCTCTGAAGTAAGCTCTTAACACCACATGCTCAACCTTCTTACTGTCAGCAGAGTATCAGTCAGCTACATTAACCAGCTCCCTGTTGATGTGAAAGAACAAAAAACTGAGCATAAATTCCGGTTATGAAGGAGTTATGAGAGTTGTTTTTCTTGTGTTTTGATATAATGCTTTCACAATTGTAGCCAAGCAGATATATGCAACATTTGCTTGGATTGTTAAAATAGTGATACATTTACATTGGGTAATCTCCACAAGGTCTCTTTCTCAGATCAAAACATTAGACAGTAAAATATGTTTTCAAGATGGCTTCCCAAATGGCTGTATTTTACACTTTTCTACTTAATATATATATTGCTTTCATTAAACGACTACTGACTTTAGTCCTCACTGCTTATCCAGCTCTCCATGGTTGCTAGTATATGTACTTATATGTATGTAACATCACAAATGTTATATAATAACCCTCATGAATTTTAGAAATCTGCACCTGTACAGTATGTGCCTTGGAGCCAAATGATTTATGCCCTTTATACTATTGTCCTTTCCTGTTTTGCAGTGCCTATTTAATAAAAAGCAAAGGAAAAAAGAATTGGACGTCGGTTTGCCATATGATCACAGACACCCAATGTGATTTTTCTACCAGTCTTCAACAATATTATTATGGATTGTTCATTATCCGCTTAAGAGCCAATAGCTTTGAGGAGCATTCCCCCTGGATTAAGAGAGAGTTCTGCCCTGACAAAGATGGTGAGAAATACTTTGTGCTTAAAACTTTGTCCCTGTTTCTGTGCCAGTATAGAATAGATGTTTCTGTCTCTCCAGCATTTGATTCAGATGACCCAATATAAATAAATGAGACAAGCAGAGTGCATGACACATTTAATTTGAGATTTAAATCCCTGTTTCTTCCATATCTAATCCAGGGATATTTATAATACAATTCAATACAGTTGTAAAATGTATTATATTTTGAATTGCTCTGTCTTATGTAAATTGAATTTGTAATGTTTGATGCCTTTACTTAACTGTATTTTTGCACTCTGTTTTGCACTTATGTTGTAAGTCGCAATAAGTCGAAATAAAAAATAAATAAATAATAACAATAATAATAATAATTAATCCCCAGTCATTTTGCACCCATGGCAATTGTTCCCTGCAACAATTAATCTCTGCGACAATCCCTGCTACAATTTGTCCCTTCTTTAATTTGTCCCCTTGACGAATCACCCCCCGCAATAAATTCATCCACCACTACAATTTGCCTCATCATACGTTCTCCAGATCAGCATTTTTAACCGTTAGCGCATGAACTTACTGTTGATCCATGGAACATGTACATATATTGTATTATTTATTTATATATTTTTTGGAGATTCAGCCTACTAAACATAGAGGTGCCATCTTTAGGTGATGTGAAACATGACTTTGACTTTGCATATTGAAACAATAAAAACATGTTTTTTCTACACCATCTTGTGTTATGTGTATTGTGTTACTCCTAGCTATGTTCTGATCATCATTTAACTCAAGCGATTTCCTTTCAACTAATACCATTCATATGCATGTGATGCAAATATTTAAGGGCTTTTATTATTATTATTAGGTTTGTTTGAGTAAATATGATGTATTTTATACCTTATGCCTTGCATTTCACATTTGATGTTTCATGCCTTCTCCATTTCAGTTTAAATTATTTATTTTAGACAAATGCATGTGAGGTATTTAATGTGCTACCAATGATCATATTATGATTATTAATAATAGGTTTGGTTTTTAATACTACCTGCAATATTGCATTACATTCAGTATTAATGAGTATTAACATTTTATTTTATTTTGCAGCTGACTTGGGTCCACCCTCCAAAGTGGATGTAATATCCACCAATGGAATGCTGGAAGTGAGCATATCTGATCCCATGAGCACACAGAACATTTCCATGAAGACTAAAATTGAAATAGCTTACAAAATAGTCTACTGCGAATATTTGCAGTTACAGGTAGGTTATGTTGATATTGGTGCTTTTCCTATTTTTATTTTACTTATTTACTTTATTTAAATGTTTTCAATCAAATTAGATCAGACGGATTTCAGAGCATACATCACCATCAATGTGAAATTTACAAAACATCAACATATAGAAAACATACTGTCACGGCCACCATCTAGCACTTACACTCTATCCCCACTAGATGTTGCCGTCACCCTTCCTTACCAATCACTTCTCCCAGCTCCCTTCATTCAATCAATCAATCAACATTCCTGAACACCATGTGCACTTGTTCTAATCACCCTCTGCTTCCATTCACCCTGCACCTCCAAACTTGGTTCCTTGCTTCCCTCTGCTCCACATATAAACCCCTCACTCACTCTCAATCTTTGCAAAGTTTTGTCAGTTTACACTACAATTCCAAGCATGCTCCTTGATCCTTGTCTAACCTTTCAATCAATGACCCCTTGCTTTACCTCCCGACCATGACTTTGGACTTTCGTCATTACTCTATTTGCCTGATGGCCCGACCCTTGCTTGTGACCACAACCACGCCTTGCCTTGATTGCCCTGTCCTGCTGGTACCTGACCCACACCTGTTTGACCATCCCTCTACCATGCATCGCAACTGGGTTCCCATGTTCCTGTGCCCCGCGGTATGTTACAGAAAACTTTGCCACCAAATGGACCCAGTGGTGGTGACCACCCTAGCCAACCAGAGGGCCACGCTCGGGGAGCATGAGCGGATGGTCCGGTGGATTGAGGCCGCTCTGGACCAGCTTCTCGAGCACCTACCCGAGCAACAGCCTGCGTCCCTGGTGATGATTCCAGTTCCTGCTGTCGGGGATCGGGGATGGGGAGATCGGGCTCTGCTCACTGTTTTCCGTTGGGGACTGGACCACGACCTGCAAGCCGAACTCATGTGCCGAGACGAGGCACTCTCCCTGGAGCAACTCATCCAGCTGGTGGTCAGGCTGGACAATCTGATGAAGACGAGGGGAGCCCGGTCTACTATTGCTGTGTCTTGTCTGCCTGCCAGCCTCAGCCCTTCACCCAGCTCTGTGTGTTAGACGCAGTCCATGTCGCTGGGCAGAACATGCCTGTCCCCTGATGAGAGACAATGGAGAGTGCAGCAGTGGCTCTGCCTGTATTGTGGACAGTTGGGGTATTTCCAGGTTGCGTGTCCGAGTCATCCTGGCCCCTCTGTCATGCCCCCTTACGACTCTGTGAGTGCAACACTGTGCCTGCTCGTCACTCCGGCTCAGTACCATGTTTATGCTCGGATCCAGCTTGGCGATAAACATGTCTTTGTTTATGTGCTGCTGGACTCCGGTTCTGCAGGGAATTTCATCAACCGAGCGACAGTCATTAAACACCACATCCCTCTCTCACCGTGTGTGCCTCCTCCCCGTGTCCAGGCATTGGTTCCGGTCCGGTGTCCCAAAAGACGAGCCCCATCAACATGTCCATCGGTCTGCTCCATTCTGAACAGCTCCCCTTCCTCGTCATTGACTCACCATAACCCTCTCATCTCCTGGACTGATGGGGACATAATATCCTGGGGGCAGAGCTGTTTTTCCCGGTGCCTGTCTCATCCCTGCTGGGTGACACATATAGAGAGTCCCCTTCTCACCGCTCCAACACAGACCCCCCATGAATACACAGACTTGGTGGCAGTGTTCAGTAAGACCCAGGCTTCCTGTTTGCCACTGCACCGGCCTGGGGACTGCGAACCTGGAGTACATCCAGTCAGCCAAACAAACAAACACCCGCCAGGCGCGCTGTGTGCTCTTCTTCACCCGCTTCCACTTCACACTGACCTACCGCCCAGGATCAAAGAATGTCAAGGCGGACTCCCTCTCGCACTAGTTCGACTCCTCTCCTGCCCCGCAGTCCACGGAATCTATCCTGTCTCCCTCCTGCATTCTGGCTCCCATTCAGTGGAACATCTGGGACCAGATTCAGCGCGGACTCACCTCCTTCTGCCTGTGCAGCGAGCCGGACCTACAGTGAGGGGAAAAAAGTATTTGATCCCCTGCTGATTTTGTACGTCTGCCCACTGACAAAGAAATGATCAGTCTATAATTTTAATGGTAGGTGTATTTTAACAGTGAGAGACAGAATAACAACAACAAAATCCAGAAAAACGCATTTCAAAAAAGTTATAAATTGATTTGCATGTTAATGAGTGAAATAAGTATTTGACCCCTTCGACTTAGTACTTGGTGGCAAAACCTTTGTTGGCAATCACAGAGGTCAGACGTTTCTTGTAGTTGGCCACAAGGTTTGCACACATCTCAGGAGGGATTTTGTCCCACTCCTCTTTGCAGATCCTCTCCAAGTCATTAAGGTTTCGAGGCTGACGTTTGGCAACTCGAACCTTCATCTCCCTCCACAGATTTTCTATGGGATTAAGGCCTGGACACTGGCTAGGCCACTCCAAGACCTTAATGTGCGTCTTCTTGAGCCACTCCTTTGTTGCCTTGGCTGTGTGTTTTGGGTCATTGTCATGCTGGAATACCCATCCACGACCCATTTTCAATGCCCTGACTGAGGGAAGGAGGTTCTCACCCAAGATTTGACGGTACATGGCCCCATCCATCGTCCCTTTGATGTGGTGTAGTTGTCCTGTGCCCTTAGCAGAAAAACACCCCCAAAGCATAATGTTTCCACCTCCATGATTGACGGTGGGGATGGTGTTCTTGGGGTCATTCCTCCTCCTCCAAACACGGCGAGTTGAGTTGATGCCAAAGAGCTCGATATTGGTCTCATCTGACCACAACACTTTCACCCAGTTCTCCTCTGAATCATTCAGATGTTCATTGGCAAACTTCAGACGGGCCTGTCCATGTGCTTTCTTGAGCAGGGGGACCTTGCGGGTGTGTTACCAATTGTTTTCTTGGTGACTATGGTCCCAGCTGCCTTGAGATCATTAACAAGATCCTCCCGTGTAGTTCTGGGCTGATTCCTCACCGTTCTCATGATCATTGAAACTCCATGAGGTGAGATCTTGCATGGAGCCCCAGACTGAGGGAGACTGACAGTTATTTTGTGTTTCTTCCATTTGCGAATTATCGCAGCAACTGTTGTCACCTTCTCATCAAGCTGCTTGGCGATGGTCTTGTAGCCCATTCCAGCCTTGTGTAGGTCTACAATCTTGTCCCTGACATCCTTGGACAGCTCTTTGGTCTTGGCCATGGTGGAGAGTTTGGAATCTGATTGATTGATTGCTGTGGACAGGTGTCTTTTATACAGTATTACGTTACTGTAAGACGTTTCCATGTGCAACAGTACATATTTGCTATTTATTATTGTTATTGTTATTATTGTAATCATCATCAAGATATGTACTAGTAGATATGCATTTTAACTTATTACTCTTACTACAGATTTGTAACTGCAAATTACACTTTTTGCCATGTTATTAACCAGGGCAAGTTACAGCTGAAACAAAATACACACGAACGTTTCACAATTAATAATACAGTAACAGCAGCTACAATATAGCAGGTTATAATTTCAGTCATGGTATTTATGGACTTATGGACGCATTTATTAAACCAGTCCTTAATGTTTTAGAGGGAAACCCAGATCTGCTGTATTGATTTATTCATTCATTTAACTTGTCAATGGGCACACGTTAACTAAATTGTGTTCGCCTTCATACTGATCGTCTCTGTGGGGCTGTTATACAACAGACCTGCACACCATTCAAAAAAATGACAGCCTGAAACACCGTCCAGTTGTTCATAAAATATTAATAAAATTGGCTGCTATCGCTCCAATTATTATCCTTCAGTTTATTTTTAACTAATCACGGCACTGCACCGGGTCCTGTGAAATCTGTGTTCGGCAAGTTTTTAATACACTTGGATATTAACTGTAAGCAGTAATTGTTTATGTATGTGGATTTCACTCCATGGTGCTATAATAAAACTGTAATTTCTTAGTGATCCCACTCAGTACTTGAGATTATCTCTTCCAACATAATGTAGCTGATCTCATCCTGTCTGTCTACTACAAGTCAAGCACACATCTCCGCTGCTGAAAGCAAAGTATTTCCTTAGTGGGCATGACGGACGCTTACGGCCACGTCTGGCAGCAGATAGTTAACCATCCACAAAACCTGGATATGTCCAGATGCTTAAGCCAGTGGAAACAGGGCATAAGCTGGAGGAAGGAAGATCTCGACACATTCTGAACGTGTTATTCAAAGGATAGATTATAGTCACAGATGACACCCAGGTTTCATACCATCTCCTTACGGTAGAAATTAAAGTTATAATTTCTCAGTTTAGTCAGTGTATGATGAACAGTCTCCTAAAATTAGGACTTCTGTCTTATCAGAATTAAGCATTAGAAAACTACTTGTCTTAGATATATATTCTCTAATGCCTCAGACATAGCTTTGTGAAAAATTGCAGGGCTTTTGTGAAATCCCTGTGGAAGTCAATTCCATTTATATTGTTCATCTCCAACAGTGAGTGCAAATTTGTCTTGCGAATCTGGGTGCACAGGTAAGCTCCAAAACCCAGTACTAATGTCTAATACAGTGAAAACAACACGATTAGACTGTAAACCATTCAGTATAGTGTTAGGGGTAGCTTCAATAGAATGAAGGCATGGTGTAACTTTATTAAGATGTGTATAATCATTGGTGAGACACCAGGAATCATCGGGTTTATGCACAGGGAGATAGGGGAATTAATAGTTGAAGATGTTGGTCGGACTATATCACTTTCTTGAAGCTGGTGAATTATGCCTTTAACTGCTGTTAAGGCCTCAGGATTAATTCCATATTGTTTATGAGCTTGCCTATGTTTATGTTTATGTTTATGTTTATGTGGGGCCTGTAACCTGTATGGGTGGAATGCAAAGCAAGCACACAATCTTGTTTTTGAGTGGCCCAAACTTTGGGAAATTGGTAACAATCAATACATTGTGGAGTATCTGGCCATTGATGGGTGAGAGGTGTCACATAACAGACATAAAAGCACTGCCTGTAAATGTGTATAATGCCTATGGATTGGTATGAGCATTAATCCATTGTATCTGATTATTGTTTGTGTTTACTATTGCCCCAGCCTCACAGTGTATATCTATTCCTAGAATAGTGCCCTCAATTTCCATTGCCAGAGCCCAGGGCATTATTTATTGCTGCCTTAAACTCATTGTATTTATGTACATGAGAAGTACTTAGAAGTTTTGGCTCCCTATGCCTCACTCAGTGTATGATAGTTTACATCTCTGTGGAGCTTGGCTTTTGACCCTGCTCCTGTGTCCATATCTGGATGGTGTGTAGGAATCTATTGCTCCTGGCCCCTAATTGATCTGTTTGTTTACTGTGTTCCCAGTAGAGCCTGGTCTGACAGCCCTGCTCCTGATGCTATTGATTGACGTTGTGCAGGTGCCTGTTGGTCCTTGCTCCCCCTTATGTGATTGTTTTCTTTACATTAGAACGTGACCTTTGACCCACTCATGGCTTATATTGTGGTGATGTGCAGGCCTCTGTTTGCCTGACCCCTTTTTCAGTTTATTTGCATTCAGTAGACCCTGGCCCTGTGCTTCAGTTTCACTGTTGGTGTGCAGGTCCCTGCCCCCTTTTTGTCTCTTATGCCCCGTTTCCACTAGCCACGTTTAGCTGCACCTCAGCGTGGCCGTGCCGTGGGGTTTCCACTAGGGCTCAGCTGCACCTCCGCCTGTGCATGAACTAGTTTCAGGAGGCAGAGTTTCGTATATCGCATTGGCTGAGTCCCAAACTGGTCTGCGGCACGTACTGTGACGTCCTGACGCAGTCTGAAGCAGCGCGTCTGCATTCTGAAATTGTAACTACAGTAATGGCGGCCGCTCTCGATGCGAGAGATGCGGTAGAAACTTTTCACAAGAAGGAATATGTGTGTTTACCTTGGGAAAACGATTCATCTGGAACAGTTGTTAATGCACGGTGGAAAAGTGACACACAGGATTAATTGCTTGGCACAGAAAGACATTTAAGAGTGTTTGAAAAGATTGCGAAAATCCTGCTGGAGAAAGGACTGCATCGGACTGCAATACAATGTGCTCTGACGAAATACATTGCTTTTTTTGTTTTAACTACCCGCAAACATGAAATATTCGTCCTGGATTTAAATTAAATGTCCCGATGTCTTGTAAATTATCTCAAAATTATTTAAATGTCACGGTTTTTAGCTTCCCCCTGTTTACACTATCTTAAAACTATTAAAATGTTTAAAACAGAGGCTTATTTTTATGAGTTCAATCGCATGAAGAATCGTATATTTAAATTATATTTTTAATCCCCCGTTATCGCTTTAACTATATGTTAATGGTAATCCAAATATAGAACATTTACTGACTGCAGAAATACAAACCATACAACCTTACAAAGCTTAGCGATTTAATACAACTGATCCATTCATTACGGTGTCAAAGGTGTTTTTTTAAAGGAATCCCATTCACATTAAAAGCTGATGCCCCGCGATGTTATTGATGTGACACTTTTATTTCGCGACATTGATAAAGCTGCAGGTATACAGAGAAAACATGCTAACACTGAATTTGTGAAAACTGTTACAGTATGTTAAGGATCCCAGAGTGTTGTAGCCGTATTTATATACACATGTATGAGTTTTGCTTAAGAAACTGGCTGTGACTGTCATACTGTATATTTCATGATATATAGACATGTAGTGACTACACGGGACAGATTTAAACCCAGCACACGGTATTTAAAAATGCAATGCAGTTAATTCTCCCACAGATAAATAATAAGGGCAAATATGTAGGATACTTAAATTAATCTATATTGTCAATGTTAATTGGATCGTGATTTAGGGAGAAGTAACACAGTTATTTACGATGCGCTGGTAAACAAAATAAACTAGGAGAAATTTTAAGTGATGTAATTTGTTTTATATATTGTTTCAATGTGTCCTGGTTTCTACTTTTGGGAATGTCCTACTTGGAGAGACTGAGGGAACTGAACCTTTTCACCCTGGAACTTAGGAGACTATGTGGGGACTCGATCCAGGTCTTCAAAATCATGAAGGACATCGACCACATCAAACCAGAGGAGCTTTTCCAGATCAGCAGGGACACACGCACCCGGGGACACGAATGGAAATTGGGCTTCAAGGCATTCAAAACGGAAAACAGGAGACACTTCTTCACACAGAGAGTCGTCACAATCTGGAACAAACTCCCCAGCAATGTGGTAGATGCTGAAAGTTTGGGAACATTTCAAAATAGGATAGGATCCTTGGATCACTCCATTATTAATGGACACAAAACGAGCACGATGGGTCGAATGGCCTCCTCCCGTTTGTAAACTTTCTTATGTTCTTATGTTCTAGACAAATGTGTTCACTGAGTTCCCATGCTAACAATATTGTCCCACCCTGCTTTGGGTAGTATCCTCTTTCTCAAAATAACATGCTTTTGTAAAGTCTTAGCTTAAAATAAATATTAAGAATGCAATATCAGATCAGTATCTTATTTATGTTTATTTTTCTTGTGATTGGGAAGCATAGAATTTAGAAATTATTGTAAAAGATTGCAGGTTAAAATGCTGTTTATGTATGAAATTAATAATAATGTAAAAAAAATTCTTAATTAAGCCAATTGGTTCCTGTCTCAGTCTGTTTTTATTGCATGTAATGTAGTGTTCTCCTATTAGTTTTAAATATTTTCAATCATATGTTTTTCTTCAGTGGTTTGAGTATTTGCCAAGTTTTAGATATAAATGATCTTGTCCATCTTTTCTTAAATGGAATTTGTTTTTTTTTTTTCCTTTCAGAAATCTGAAAATTGCAAGGCGATTGAGTCAGAAAATAATGTGATAACTTTAAGCAAGCTTAAACCCTGGACAGTGTATTGTGTCAGAGTCCAGGCCCTCAGTGCATACTATGAGAAGAAAAGCCCGTTTACTCCAGTTCTGTGTCGCCAGACTACAGATGACGGTACAGATTCTGTTATCTTGACCTACTTGCCTTTATTTTGTAAACATGTTGAAACATTACTTTCAATCAAAAATTAAAAATTGTGTCCAGTCTCTTTAGAACTGACCTAGCAGTGTGCACTGAAAATTAAATTTACCTTCCACATGAATATGACGAAATCATTCAACCTCTCCACCTTTCATTTTATGGGCACATGTTGTATGTTATTAACCCAGTTCTGCAGTCAGTCAAAAAGGTGCACCAATATTTTTTTTTAGTAATGTCAAGATATTTTCAGTGTTGCAGTCAGAGAAACCAATGAAATAGGAATGATATTCTGTTTTTAGTTTCAAATTATTTTATAAAACACCTGTTTAATATATCAGACTTTAAGTAATTAAGGGGAATCTACAAACTCTCCTAGTTTGAGGCTTTATAGGACCAGGCCTAGAGACACCTAAGTTATACAAATTGTACAAACTACTCTTAGTAAATGACATCAGATAAATCCTAAAAATAATAAAATAGAGACCTTGACTGTTGCCTTGTCTTGTCTTGTCTTTCCAGGTACAACCCCTGTCTGGCTACTTGCACTAACCTTCTTAATGTCTTCAGCACTTTCTGTTTCTGGCATCTTGCTCACCTCCTTCATTTTGTACAAATGCTACAGAATGGTGAAGTACACATTCTTCCCATCATATAAGCCTCCAGCAAACATACAAGAGGTAAGACCCTTTCATATTGGGCAAATTCACTCTTCAATGTATTTGGATACAAAGCATGTAACAACATACTGCTCAGTACTCTAATTCTCAATAAAAAGTAATTTAGTAATATCTTAGCAGTTGTAATGGAATTGCTGTATGTTGTATGCTTTGATTTCCTTTTTACTGCAGTATCCAGCGTTCCCCCTACCATTATACTGGGGTCCCACCCCCTCAAGCTCACGAGCTGCCACCCTTGAACAACACAAGAAAACAAATATGTGCACCCCACTCTTGTTCGCTACGACTAACCGTCTCCCACGCTTTCGTCCGCTATGACTACATCCGCCCAACCCCTGCTAGACGATCGCCAAGAACCCCCCCTCCACTATCAACAATTCGGTACCAGACCGCCCTGCTTAGGCATAACTTTGGGGGGAAACGCTGGTATCAGAGTTTAAATTGCACCTCCCTGAAAAGGGATTAAAAAGTCTTTACCTGTAGACTTAATTATTAGAGACTTGTAAGCTCAGTTAAAAATAGCACTAAAGATTGCAAGTATAACCATTCACTTATTTGTTTGGTTTGGTTGCAAGTAGCTACATGAATCAACATAGTGTCTAGGCAGTTTATTCCATTATTATTATTATTTTTATTTCTTGGCAGACGCCCCTTATCCAGTTTATTCCATGAATCTATAATGCTCTATGTAAAGAAGTCTCTTATCTCCTTTTCTTAATTCATCATTGGTGACCTTGAACTAGTACTTCAGGTTGACTTTGCCACAACCATGGATGATTTTGCATATTTTTGCAGATTTAGGGCCAGATTAAATCAAAATATTGACCCACCCGCTAATAGCAAACTACAAACTTGTTCATCATAGCAGTTACATTTATGATTAGAAGAAAGTGGCATCTTACTAAAAATGAAGCCGCAACTAAGTACAGTTCTGTAGTTTTCTATTAGCAGGTGGATCAAAGTTTTGCTTTAATCCCAGCCATAGTTTTGTCTGTTCAGTACTAAGAAGGTTCAATTCTGTTAATCTGTGTGTGACAATCTATAATTTGACCCACCCGCTAATACCAAACAGTAAACCTGTCCTTGATAGCGGTTATATTTATAAGTTGAAGAAAGAACCACCAAAAAATAATTAAAGCTGTTATACACTTAAATAGTTAGATTATGCTTTAATTTAGATATGTGCAATTCCAAAAAAACGAAATTGTGACTTTAAACCTAATAAATGTCAAATCTTCCATCTTGGATTTTCTTTACCTAGCATCATTAAAATGATGTTTCAAAAAAGTAAAAATATTAATAACCACCACATTTATCATAGTACAAGACCCTTGCCTAATGTTTGGATGTGATAGTTGATGCATTTTTATCGATTTGTGTGAACTACACCACAAAATATCATCAAATGGTGCATGTCCAGTGTTTGGCGAGAAATGGCACCGAAACGCAGCTCCGTGCAGCCGCTCTAAGTGTTCAGATTGGAATGTCGCAGCAAAGAAGACACACTGACCTGTGCATTCCACTACCACAGCCGCCACCATTCACACAGACTGAGCACCGCTGAGCTGCGACTGTGCGCTGTGTGCGCACTGGCACCATACAGCTGTAAGCGTGGACTTCGCAGTGTTGTTAGTATTGCAACACAAATACTGATTTATGCAATACAAGAAAATGTTCCTACAGTATAGTAATTAAATTAGACGAAGTAAAATATAATGTGTAATATTATATTCAGTGCATATTTATTTTCAGTTAAGTAGCGTGAACTGCAACACAAGTTCATTTTTTGAACTGATCAATAAATTAGTTTACTATTGGTTATCATAGTGTCCTGTTAAAACTGCGTATCTATTGCCAGGAGAATTGCAATATGTTTGCAGTGCATTACTGTAACGTGATCAAGTACCAAGAAAAATTATTGCAGGCACAAAGAAAGGCTGTTTTCTACAGAAGCGTATTGCTGCCACATGAAAAAAAAAAATGTAGTCCAAGACCATTTGTAGTTCTTATGGGTAACCTCGTTGTACAGAACTGGATAGGAACTGAAACTATGTGACTCCTGCGAATCGTTCTAAAAATGCTGTTAAATGCAGTTCAAAGTCTGATATATTTCTTTGTGTTGTGTTGTCATTAAACAAAAACCAAATGCTGCCACAAAATATACTAATTAGAAACATGTACCAGACAAAGTGCTATTAGCAAGCGTAGCCGGAGTTCACTGCTCAGGATTCGAATCGCGCACCACAGGAGCCGTAGCCCCTCCAGCACAGTAGAGTGTTAAGCCCACTACACCTAAAAACCTACTTTCACAACATGAATTAACACTGTACTGACTTTTTTGATTAGTGCTTAAGTAATTTCACTAGCTAAACAGGAATTGCAAGTGTTTCAGGCATTTCAGACATTGTCCACTTTCACTTTAACCTTGGTCTAATGCATGAATATATATTACAATGTTTGAATCATGTAAACGGAACTGTGCTCAGTATGATAACTTTCAGAAGGGTTTTAATAGAAAAACATGTCCGCTTTACTTGAAGTAGCATTGTTTGTGATGGCAGAAATAGGTAAACATGGGAAGCTACATGGGTATAAAATGATGCACCTTAAATGCATTTTGTGGAAACTCAAGCCACCAGATGCCTTCTTCACATACTGGAATCCTGAAGGAGTCATGTTACAATATCTCAGACAAGTATCTTAGTAAGTTTATTAAGTTTCTATCCTTTCTATCCAGTTCTGTCATATCGCAAATAGCATTTCCTGTCACTCTTGTCTTCTCTCTCCACAACCGGTAAAAAATCCCCAAATCGCTCTTACAACTGGCATTGGTTTTTGGAGCGGATTGCAGCTTACTGTGCAGCTCTGCTGATACCTCAGCATACCACCCATGCTCTAGGTCAGGGCTTCCCAATGTCTGGTGATGGAGGGCCAATTTCCAGAGGTTGCATGGGATGGGGGTGCCACAGTAGAAAATTAACCACCAATGAAAACTAAATATGTCCCAAATCATACCTTTTTATTTCCTATACATTATGTTAGGGAACATTTATTCAATTGTAATTGTTGTTTTATTTTTCGCCCAAATTACATGTGCATTTTGTAACAGAAAATGTTCAGAATGTGTGAAAATATAGTAAAGGTTCAGAAAAGTGGGGGTTGAAGGTTTGCTTTGGGGGGCCGCACCAAACATCCTTGAGGGCTGCACTTTGGGAACTCCTGCTCTAGGTGATCAGCTAACATCCTGCAGCACACTTTAACAAGACTAGCTGGACTTAACTCCACTACCTGCACAGTCATGCTGTCACAATCTGCAGTTGTCTCCTCTGTAAGTTTCTGAAGGACAGGCTCCACACTCACTTCTACATCTTCGAACAATTTAACATCTCTAACAAAACTCTGGCCGTCTGACCATGCCTTCGGTTTGCGGACAAGTTCCTGATACCTGTCATTCATCTCAAGAACATGCTCCTTTCCTTGACAAAACTCTCAAAAGAGGCTCTGTCACAATTTTACAAATGAACTGCCCTAGAACATAAGAAGAACATACAGTTTACAAATGAGAGGAGGCCATTCGACCCATCGTGCTCATTTGGTGTCCATTAATAACGAAGTGATCCAAGGATCCTATCCAGTCTATTTTCAAATGTTCCCAAACTTTCAGCTTCAACCACATTGCTGGTGAGTTTGTTCCAGATTGTGACTACTCTGTGTGAAGAAGTGTCTGCTGTTTTCCATCTTGAATGCCACCTATTTTAGTATCATCTGCAAATTTGACAAATTTGTTAACTATCCCAGAGTCAAGATCATTAATATAGATAAGGAAAAGCAAAAGTCCTAATACTGATCCCTGTGAAACTCCACTAACCACCTCATTCCTATTAGAAGCAACTCCTTTAATCGACACCCTCTGTTTCCTATACATCAACCAGTTCATAATCCATCTACTTACATTAGCCTGAATGCCTACAGCTTCCAACTTGAGGATCAGTCTTTGGTGTGGAACCTTATCAAAAGCTTTTTGAAAATCTAAGTATATCATATCATATGCTTTCACGTGATCTACAGCTGCAGTTGCATGTTCAGAAAACTCCAATAAATTAGTAAGACATGATCTGTCTCATCTAAACCCATGTTGACTATCTCCAAGAATATGTTTTTCATTGAGATGCTCCTCTATTTTCTGTCTAATCATTTTTTCCAACATTTTACAGGTGATGCAGGTGAGACTGATTGGTCTGTAATTTCCTGGCTCAGTTTTGTCCCCTTTCTTGTGGATTGGTATGACATTTGCTGTCTTCCAGTCAGTTGGCACATCCCCTGTTCTAAGTGTCATTTGGAATAATTGAGTTAGCGGCCTAAAAATATTTTCCCTCATTTCTTTAAGTACTATTGGAAATATATCACCTGGCCCAGGTGATTTGTTTGTTTTTAATTCTGCTAGTCCCTTTAGTACCTCCTCCTCATTTATCCTGATCTCTATTAGGGTTTGACTAGAGTGGTTGTTAACCTGTGGCATGTTATCCGTTTTTCTTTTGTAAAAACCTCCGAAATACTAGTTTAGAACATTTGCCACATCTTGTTCGTTTTACAAGATACTTCTATTTGTGCCCTTTATCTGTTTCACTTCCTCCATTATTGAACTCTTGCTGTTGTAGTATTGAAAAAAGCTCTTTGCATTAGTTTTAGCTCCAAGAGCTATGTTTCTTTCTATTTCCCTCTTTGCTTTCCTGATCCCTTTCTTAAGATCTCTTTGCAGCTCAACATATTCTTTGTATTTTGTTTTGTCTCCATCCCTTTTGTATGCGCTATACAACATTTTCTCTATTATTTTGCATACTTCTATCAAACCATTTTGGCCAATGTTAGTTGGTCCTCAGTTTGCTGGTCCTCAGTTTGCCGAGTTCTGCCAAGTACTGTCTAACATTTAAATCAGCATAAACAGCTTCCACCAATTTCTCTACTGAATTCCAGCAAATCAGAGTGCAGGTTAAAAAAAAACAGCTGCATTGAAAAACGTAACCTTTGAATGGTACCAGTGGCACAAATTCAGATTTATCCTAAACAGAACTGTCTTAAATTGCACTGGTTTTCCACTTTTTTCACAGCCTCTTTCCTGCACTGCCTTGCATACAGTTCTGATCAACCTGACTGTCAACCACTTTCTCCTACTGTTTTGTATACCCTATGTAAGCACAAACTAACTACTTTGTCTCCACCATTTCCTCTCTCAAATAGAAGGGTTACATCAACCTAGTAGGCCAAACCATAAACTAAATGCAATCCACAGAAAAGCTCATGTAAAAGTCTAAGCATAGCCTAATCAGCCTCACTGTGCTATTCAAAGTCTTCAACGATCTCTGGAAGAATATCTGATCTGTACGGAGACAGATGCAGCTCTGTCCCCCACAAGATTTGTAATTGTTGTGATCATTTCACTCACACAAATGTACATTCAAGTCACACACCCCACTTCTGACTATGTCCTGAACCATTTCTCTGACATTATCAAATGTACACTGAGCAGAGCCTAATGCCTGTTCCGAGTCCTAAATACATCCATGTACCATCCATAAAATATACTTGACCTATTTTTGTTGTCCCATCTGTGCAGAGAGTCCATTCATTTTCTGTAAGAAAATCTATTTTCTACATGTGTTTCGGTCTTGTTCTCTAAGAACTTGTCCAACTCTCCCTTCACTTCTTCATACTCGCCCTGCCAGAACAGTACCTCTTCATTTAACCCTGAAACTGTTCTCTATTTTTTCAGTATAATTATCTTCACCTCAGCCTCATACAACCGAACCCCACTCTCTTTCCTCTCTGTGTCTATGCAGTCTCTTTCATCTGCCAGAGCTTTACATTCTGAGGTCAAGTAGTTTACTTTCCTCATCTCTTTTCATATCCCGTCAACTACAGAATCCACATTTTGCAAATTAAGCAAATGGTTCTCTGGGCTTCCTGCACCTGCATCTATAGCCTCGCCATCTCCCAAGTCATGCACGATTCTTGCAAACGGCACTGTGAATCCTGACACCTCTAATTCTGCTCTTCTACTGAACATACTTTAATAGCTCACAGCAACCACCCATATCAGTTATACACCTGCGCTATTGGCTTTGGTTTTTAACAAAACAGATATTAAATAAAAGAAAGACAAATCCACAACTAGGAATCAGTTTATTAGTTTACTGTCTGTCATACATTCATGCATTTTTATCATAATATAGGCAATAATAAAAATGCACACTTCAAATGACTCCCACAGTCATATGCAACAACAACAACAAGCATGCATTGACACTTTAAAAGAGGAAATGAGACATACAACATTAAGATTCCAGTCAAACCTGCAGGTCTGCGAGAATATGTTGAACTGCAAAGAGATCAAGAAAGGGATTAGGAAAGCAAAGAAGGAAAGAAAGAAACAGCTCTTGGAGCTAAAACTAATGCAAAGAGCTTATTTTCAATACTATAACAGCAAGAGGTCAATAAAGGAGGAAGTGAAACAGCTAAAGGACAAAAATTGAATTATCTTGGAAAATGAACAAGATGTGGCAAATGTTCTCAATGAGTATTTCACAGAGGTTTTTACAAAAGAAAAAACAGATGACATGCCACAGGTTGACAATCAGTCCAGTCAAACCCTAAGAGAGATCAGGATAAATGAGGAGGAGGTACTAAAGGGACTAGCAGAATTAAAAACAAACAAATCACCTGGGCCAGATGGTATATTTCCAACAGTACTTTAAATTATTTTTAGGCAGCTAACTCAAATATTTCAAATGACACTTAGAACAGGGGATGTGCCAACTGACTGGAAGACAGCAAATGTCATACCAATCCACAAGAAAGGGGACAAAACTGAGCCAGGAAATTACAGACCAATCAGTCTCACCTGCATCACCTGTAAAATGTTGGAGAAAATGATTAGACAGAAAATAGAGGAGCATCTTAATGAAAACCATATTCTTGGAGATAGTCAACATGGGTTTAGACAAGGCACATCATGTCTTACTAATTTATTGGAGTTTTTTGAACATGCAACTGCAGCTGTAGATCACGTGAAAGCATATGATATGATATATGATAAGACTGATCCTCAAATTGGAAGCTGTAGGCATTCAGGGTATTGTAAGTAGATGGATTATGAACTGGTTGATGTACAGGAAACAGAGGGTGTCGATAAGAGGAGTTGCTTCTAACTGGAGTGAGGTTTTTAGTGGAGTTCCACAGGGATCAGTATTAGGGCCTTTGCTGTTTCTAATCTATATTAATGATCCAGACTCTGGGATAGTTAACAAACTTGTCAAATTTGCAGATGATACTAAAATAGGTGGCTCAGCAGATACAATCTCAGCAGCACAGGCTATTCAAAGGGACTTAAATAATTTTCACCTGGCAGATGAAGTGCAAGGTAAAACATCCACTATAGTTATTAATGGATACCAAACGAGCACAATGGGTCGAATGGCCTCCTCTCATTTGTAAATGTTATGTTCTTGTGTCATCATCGCTTATTACAGAATGGAATGCTGGAATACACGCGTGCTCCTGCTAAGGGGAAATGGCGGTTCGTGTTTGAATTTCTTTTTTCCCCAGAAATATACGGCGTATATTGTGTTTAAAACCTTGTGAATTAGAGGCCAAAAAGTTAGGCTTAAGTCTGTATAAAAATTGAAAGTAGAGGAGTACGGCCAGCTTCCACATGAGTGGCGACAGGCATTTTATGTTCAGACTAGCAGCACATGTGTTCAAGTAAACAAACATTTTTTTCTAACTTCCTGACTTCAGGTACAAAAAGGCTCATAATATATTATTGGTGGGGATGTAACTTATCAAATGACACCTTCATTAGGGGTGTGCTTGAAATTACCATTTGGGCTTGAGCTTTTAGAGAAGGGAAGGGACCGGAAATCTCGGTGCCGCTGTGCCCTGAGAGGCGCTGCTCCCTGTCACTCAATAGGAGAGGCAGGCTTTTCAAGGCTTTAGTTTGGACACACAGTTTTCGTTACTGTATTTGATAGGTTATGTATTACTAATCTATGTAGTATTTGGATCGGATGGTTCTTTTATTTTTTCTTAATAGTAATTTGAAAATGGCACATGTAAATGCTTGAAACCTGTGATAAACACTGTTAGGGAACGTTCAACCTCCCTACTAATATTCATCTTATAACGACATTACATCATGCATCAAGGAGCATTTGTGCTGCTTCTCAGCAAGCAGATTCTTCTACATGTTTTCAAATTAGTTTTCAAATTGTAATGGCACTCAGCAATTGGTATTACTACTGTACAGTATGAATAATAAAGTTTGTGCATGTGGAATATTTTTCATTACTTGAGGTAACAAATGTAGCCAACGGCTACTTACACTTAACTGGAGGACAGTTGAAAGATGATGAAATCACAAGTCAGTGTTAACAAAGTCCCCAAATGATGTCTCCTGATTAAAAGGGGAAACCTTTACCAAGCCAAGTTCAAAAACTGGTGCTGAATGTGTACTAGTGTTATATAAATCCTATAAACTATGTATCACCTTCCTTTGTTCCTCCCCAGTTTCTGTACGAAGTCTCTCCCAGCTCAGACTACCCTAGGCTGCTGACAGTGGAGTCGCAGGTGGAGCTGTGCTGTGAGAAACTCAACGTGATTCCAGAAGAGATCCTGGAAATCTCCCTGCAGATCCAACTTCCCTTGGAAATGGAGATTGTCCCACACAACCAGCAGGACAGTGGTGACTCTGGGTTTTACTGCAGTGAGGAAGGCTCTGGTGGATCTTGTTCCTCATGGCAACAGGAGCTTCAAAATGAATATTTCAGGAAAGGTGAAAATGCCAGCCTCCTGGAGAATTCCAGGCCTTCCCTGTGTGTATCGTTGTGACACATCCACTGTTTGTACATGTGCGTCTCAATGCCCAAAGGAATGTTCTAGCTCCTGAAACAAAAAGATTCTGATAATTATTTTGAATTACATTGACTGTTAGCAGAGATGGCTGCCTGGTGGGGCAGCTCAATAAGTCACCACTCTATGTTCCTAAACCATGTGTAGAATAATACCTATTTGGGTTGGGTGACAATGAGCCACACTGGATTCGTCTACAAACCATGTCTTATAAAGTGTAAAACTTTTCAGATTGGTATTCCTAACCTTAGCTGGTTGTGTCTAGCAGGTGGAGTGGCAATGAAGATGGAGTTTGAATCTCACATGACGTAACTGTAATTTTGACATTTTAAAAGGGAAGTTGAATGGGAATATTTCAGATCCTGAAACAAGAAACAGCTGTCATGTGCAAGATAGTATTCACAATGTGCTAGACAAGTCTGAATGACTGTATACACACTTCTGTGGGCATTGCAAAGGTGTACAGGCTGTTTTCTTTCACTGATTTAATTCTTATAGAATATAGAAAGTCACACAAAGGTCTCCATTCATAACTATTTTCCTTTCTCTTCTGTGTCCCATATCTCCCATTAATCACAACAGTCTGTTTAGCACTATTTGAGATCTTTCTTCTGTTAAATCATATTGTGACCTTTTAGGCACTTTATCATTTGATGAGGCTCTAAACTTTATTATATCTAACAGTTGTCTCTTAGGTATTCTTGTACTTTTTTGCCATTGTGTATACACTCAGTCTCTTAACCAGTAAATCTACAGTTATTACTGTCTATCTTTCTCTGTTTTAAAAGGTACTTTACAGTGATCCAGGTATCACATGGACCACATTTTTCTCTGGTTGATTGTGGTAATGAATCTCAGGTAATGGGGTCCTAATGAAGTGGCTAATTGTAGAATGGTAGACATTTTAAATGCTTTATATTTTAAAACTGGAGACTGCTGGACAATGCAAACACAAAATAAATGTACATAATAGGAAGACAAGCTTTGCATTTTGAACTTTTTCAACAATGCCAAATACTGATGTCAGTTAAAATGTTACTATTTTTCCTTAAATAATCTATATTGTAAGGTTTTAAATGAATAGGTAAGAAACCTTATTTATCTTTTTATGCGAGGTGTACAACCGCTTGTGTATATTACATGGAATTGTAAACCTCTGGAAGTCACCTTGAAGATGCCTTCTTCTTTTAAAACAGTTGCAGAACAAAAATTGAGGTATCTTGGAAAACGAACAAGATGTGGCAAATATTCTAAATGAGTGTTTCACAGAGGTTTTTACAAAATAAAAAAACAGATGACATGCCACAGGTTGACAATCAGTCCAGTCAAACCCTAAGAGAGATCAGGATAAATGAGGAGGAGGTACTAAAGGGACTAGCAGAATTAAAAACAAACAAAACACCTGGGCTATATGGGATATTTCCAACAGTACAACAGTACAGGAAATTATTTATAGGCCGCTAACTCGATTATTCCAAATGACACTTAGAACAGGGGATGTGCCAACTGACTGGAAGACAGCAAATGTCATACCAATCCACAAGAAAGGGGACAAAACTGAGCCAGGAAATTACAGACCAGTCTCACCTGCATCACCTGTAAAATGTTGGAAAAAGTGATTAGCCAGAAAATAGAGGAGCATCTTAATGAAAACCATATTCTTGGAGATAGTCAACATGGGTTTAGACGAGGCAGATCATGTCTTACTAATTTATTAGAATTTTTTTAACATGCAACTGCAGCTGTAGATCACGTGAAAGCATATGATATGATAGATTTCCAAAAAGCTTTTGATAAGGTTCCACACCAAAGACTGATCCTCAAGTTGGAAGCTGTAGGCATTCATGCTAATGTAAGTAGATGGATTATGAACTGGTTGATGTATAGGAAACCGAGGGTGTCGATTAGAGGAGTCACTTCTAACTGGAGTGAGGTTGTTAGTGGAGTTCCACAGGGATCAGTACTAGGGCTTTTTCTAATCTATATTATTGATCTGGACTCTGGGATAGTTAGCAAGATACAATCTTGGCAGCACAGGCTATTCAGAGGGACTTAGATAATATTCAGTTGTGGGCTGACACCTGGCAAATGAAATTAAATGTGGAGAAGTGCAAGGTAATACATGCAGGTAACAAAAATGTCCACTATAATTACACTATGGGAGGTACAGATCTAGATGAAGTAATGCATGAGAAAGACCTAGGAGTCTATGTGGACTCCTCACTTTCTCCATCCAAGCAATGTGGGGAAGCAATAAAATAGGCAAACAGAATGCTAGGGTATATTGTCAAAAGTGTAGAATTTAAAACAAGGGAAGTAATGTTAAGACTGTACAATGCGCTAGTTAGACCTCATCTGGAATACTGTGTACAGTTCTGGGCACCACACTTCAAGAAGGATATTGCTGCTTCAGAGGAGAGCAACCAGACTTATTCCAGGTCTGAAGGGAAAGTCCTACTCGGAGAGACTGAGGGAACTGAACCTTTTCACCTTGGAACAGAGGAGACTACGTGGGGACTTGATCCAAGTCTTCAAAATCATGAAAGGCATCGACCACATCAAACCAGAGGAGCTTTTCCAGATCAGCAGGGACACACGCACTCAGGGACACAAATGGAAATTGTGCTTCAAGGCATTCAAAACTGAAAACAGGAGACACTTCTTTACACAGAGAGTAGTCACAATCTGGAATAAACTCCCCAGCGATGTGGTTGAAGCTGAAAGTTTGGTAACATTTAAAAATAGTCTGGGTAGGATCCTTGGATCACTTAGATATTAATGAACACCAAACGAGCACGATGGGTCAAATGGCCCCCTCTCGTTTGTAAACTTTCTTATGTTCTTATGTTCTTAAATTACATAGATAATGATGAGTGTTGAAAAACTTCAAGTAATTTTTTGGTTTTGTTTGGATATTCTGTGCCATATCTTTAAAAATTAATTGGAAAAAATAAGGTATTTTTGCTGCAATGTTATAATCACACACAATTCAACTTGTGGGAAAATGTATAGTACTCATGTATAATTTCATTTCAGTTAGGGCAGAGTTAGGGCCGGATTAGATCAAAACTTTGACGCACCCGCTAATAGCAAACTACAAACCTGTACATCATAGCAGTTACAGTTATGAATAGAAGAATGTCATCTTACTAAAAATTAAGCCGCAACTGAGTACAGTTCTGTAGCTTTCTATTAGCGGGTGGGTCAACGTTTTGATTTAATCCGGCCCTTAATCATCTAATTCCAAATTCTCAGTGCAACTTGCACTTCAATTATACACTCACCTAAAGGATTATTAGGAACACCTGTTCAATTTCTCATTAATACAATTATCTAACCAACCAATCACATGGCAGTTGCTTCTATGCATTTAGGGCTGTGGTCCTGGTCAAGACAATCTCCTGAACTCCAACCTGAATGTCTGAATGGGAAAGAAAGGTGATTTAAGCAATTTTGAGCGTGGCATGGTTGTTGGTGCCAGACGGGCCGGTCTGAGTATTTCACAATCTGCTCAGTTACTGGGATGTTCACGCACAACCATTTCTAGGGTTTACAAAGAATGGTGTGAAAAGGGAAAAACATCCAGTATGCGGCAGTCCTGTGGGCGAAAATGCCTTGTTGATGCTAGAGGTCAGAGGAGAATGGGCCGACTGATTCAAACTGATAGAAGAGCAACTTTGACTGAAATAACCACTCGTTACAACCGACGTATGCAACAAAGCATTTGTGAAGCCACAACACGTACAACCTTGAGGCGGATGGACTACAACAGCAGAAGACCCCACCGGGTACCACTCATCTCCACTACAAATAGGAAAAAGAGGCTACAATTTGCACAAGCTCACCAAAATTGGACAGATGAAGACTGGATAAGTGTTGCCTGGTCTGATGAGTCTCGATTTCTGTTGAGACATTCAGATGGTAGAGTCAGAATTTGGCGTAAACAGAATGAGAACATGGATCCATCATGCCTTGTTACCACTGTGCAGGCTGGTGGTGGTGGTGTAATGGTGTGGGGGATGTTTTCTTGGCACACTTTAGGCCCCTTAGTGCCAACTGGGCATCGTTTAAATGCCACGGCCTACCTGAGCATTGTTTCTGACCATGTCCATCCCTTTATGACCACCATGTACCCATCCTCTGATGGCTATTTCCAGCAGGATAATGCACCATGTCACAAAGGTCGAATCATTTCAAATTGGTTTCTTGAACATGACAATGAGTTCACTGTACTAAACTGGCCCCCACAGTCACCAGATCTCAACCCAATAGAGCATCTTTGGGATGTGGTGGAATGGGAGCTTCGTGCCCTGGATGTGCATCCCACAAATCTCCATCAACTGCAAGATGCTATCCTATCAATATGGGCCAACATTTCTAAAGAATGCTTTCAGCACCTTGTTGAATCAATGCCACGTAGAATTAAGGCAGTTCTTAAGGCGAAAGGGGGACAAACACAGTATTATTATGGTGTTCCTAATAATCCTTTAGGTGAGTGTATATGTGTTATGTTCTACATTCAGCAGCTCCAAATTGCAATCCTTTTTTATACAGCTGGCATGAACAGTAAACCTCTTCAGTGTTGATCAGCTCATGTGTGGTGATTTGGATCTTAATGGTTCAAAATGCATAAGAAACAGGGAGTTTAACCACTTAATTGTGTGGATGTAAGTAGTTGCAATATAAAGAAAAACAGAGTACAAATGATTGATGATTACCAAATACCAAACCATTCATAATCATTAATAACAATTTTTATTTGAACTGCATATTGCCTCTTCTTTCAATTAATGTTATAAGCTTGAATGCAATAATTTGCTCTAAAATTCTGTGTATAAATGTTCCTTTTACTGGTTTTACTAATCATTGTTATATGCAATATTGTAAATTTAGAGGCTTATTCTATTTTTTTGTTTTTTGTTATTTCCATTAAAATTATATCTTATTGGTAATTCAAACTGGAAATAAAATATGAAATTTGAGTAATCCTCCGTACTGTTATAATACGAATAACTAAATGTTTTGGTTGTAAATATAGTTAATTTTAAATTATTATAAAAGATATGATTTGTGGTTTCTCTGTCACGGTTACCTCGTGGGAGGACCGTAGAGCTGTTAGAGACAGGACCCAAGTGCAGAGCTACTGCAATGAGCAGACAGAAACCAAGGAGAATCCAAAGGCGAAGTCGAGGTCACAGGCAAAAGGTCGAAATCCAGGAGGTCAAGAGAAACAGATACAGAACAGAAAGAGAGAGAGATAGAGATAGAGACAAGGACAGGGCATAAAGCGAAAGAGGAAGGACAAGGAGCGAGAGAGAGACAGGGTTAAAGGGCAGAGAACAAGGAACCAGGAGAACACAGCTTGGTGAAGCAGGGAGAGCTGACAACACTTTGGCAAGAGTGAGGGCAGTGAGGGGTTTATAAAGGAGAGCAGAAACTAGGAAGACAAGAGCAGGATCAATGAGAACAAAGGACAGGAGCAGAAGTGCACAAGGGTGAGGAGGAATGTTAATTGATAGAATGAAAAAAGGAAAGCAATGAAGGGAGCAGGAAAAGGCAAGGGAACATTGTCGGCCTCTAGTGGGGGAAGAGGGTCAGGGTTAGGGAACTGTGACATTCTCATTTATTTTCTCAATTTCTTTAATCACTGTATAAAAGGTGGAACCACCACTAAAACATGCTTTGCTGCATACCTCGGTTGTAACGAGTGGTTATTTCAGTCAAAGTTGCTCTTCTATCAGCTTGAATCAGTCGGCCCATTCTCCTCTGACCTCTAGCTTCAACAAGGCATTTTCGCCCACAAGACTGCCGCATACTGGATGTTTTTCCCTTTTCACACCATTCTTTGTAAAATGTAGAGATGGTTGTGCGTGAAAATCCCAGTAACTGAGCAGATTGTGAAATACTCAGACCGGCCCATCTGGCACCAACAACCATGCCATGCTCAAAATTGCTTAAATCACCTTTCTTTCCCATTCAGACATTCAGTTTGGAGTTCAGGAGATTGTCTTGACCAGGACCACACCCCTAAATGCATTGAAGCAACTGCCATGTGATTGGTTGGTTAGATAATTGCATTAATGAGAAATTGAACAGGTGTTCCTAATAATCCTTTAGGTGAGTGTATATGGTGCACGTCACAAAATAAATTAAGTAGAAAAAGTGCCTATCCAAATTTTTCTAGGCCTATCCAAAAAAAAAAAACTCTGGCTACGCCCCTGACGCATCTGAAACCAAACCTACACCACTGCAGACTAATACAAACTAGAATGCTAAAGTTCCTGGAGCAACTTTGCCTGCATGTAAAAATATACATGTATTTAATGTAGTAGAATCATTAGTAGTAGTAGAAGTGGTATAAGTATTAGAATAATACAGTATTTTAGGCGGAAATCAAATAATCTATATGATATTGTAGTATCCTTGATAATACGTAAAGTACTTACTCGACACGGTATTGCATAAACACAACGTGGTTTATTTTCTGGTGATTGCCATCTTAACTCTCAGTAAACTGAATACAACATCCTTTCTACATACTGTGAGTTCAGGCTATTAATCCTCGTCTCTAATTTACATCTAGTAACCGCTAGATGTCAGTGTCTAAACATTACAGCCTAATACTGTCCAATTATAACGTATACCCAATACATTACAGATATGAGGACCACAATGGGAAATCTGAGTACAACATGCAGAGTCTAGTGAAGACAAGGAGGCAGAATCGAACTCTGGGAACCGTGACCACTGATTGGCTACTGGTTGTGTCATAATTTTCATAAACGCTGATTGGCTACTGGCCGTTCAGTTGGCCTGTTTGTGTGCGAGAATCCGTTCCACCATTGAATTGAAAACCCCAAATTTCCCATCGATCCTAGCCATGCAAAAAGCACAAGCAACCTGAACGGTATCAGGACGAATAAGTGTGTGAAGTTTGGTGTATGTACGTTAAGAATTGTAGGAGGAGTTACAATCCGGACGAATGGCAGAATAATACAAAATAAAAAAATATTTTGTAAGAGAACAGTCTGCATGTTTCCATATGCAGACTAATAACTATAATGCTAAAGTTCTGGAGAAACTTTGTCTCCATGTGAAAGTACATTTCAGTAGTATACAAGTTGTATTTGTGTACAATAATGTGTTGCAATTTACTATAGTACTTACTATAGCAGTACAAGGTACTACAGTATAATATGGTATACATTACACTACAGTATTTGTTGTAGTATCGTAATATATACTATCGTACATTGCAAGGTTGTACAGTATATTATACAGTATCACAGTATTTGAAGTACTAGTAAATATAGTATGTTACATGGTATTACAGTATAATATAGTATAAAACAGTATATTATACTATTTGTTGTTCCATACTAGGAATACAGTACTGTACCACAGTATTTGTTATAGTACTATAGTAAACACTAGCACCTTATACTATATAACATATTAGTACAGTGTATCAGAGCACTATCTGCATATCACAAGTTACCACAGTATAATATAGTATAATATTATGGCATTAACAAGTGTATACTCTATAGTGTATACTATAGTATTTGTTGTACTACTGGAGGAAGTATAGTACATTGCAAGGTATTATAGTATAATATAGGATACAGTAAGCCATAGTATGTATTATAATACTTTAGTAAATACTATAGTATGGCCCAAGGTACTACAGTATACTGTAGTATAGAGCACTGCCATAGTAGTTAGTGTATTACAGTATTTGCTGTACTACTGTATGAAGTACTATTGTACATGTAGGTTGTTGTTCTTAGTATTAATAATAGTATTAGTAATATAAGTAGTAGCAGTACCTTTTGTAAATGATATTAATTGCAAAGTTAGAAAAATAGATTATGTTAATAAATTTAAACTGGCCTCTATTCAGTGTCAGTACTTATAGAGTGGAAATTGTCAGAGGGGACGTGCTTTATGTAGAACACATACATACATGATAGTTTGAATATCCTCTGCTGGATTGTGAAGGAAGGGCACTCTAATGTTATATTTGGCACTATTTTGGGGGAACTTTAAACTATTGTTATATTGTCATGTCCTTTAAATATACCATTACTATGTATATGTTCACAGTTATAGGCACTTCCTAATACTTGAATAAAGGATGGATATTTTCTGAGAAACTATGATTACAATCTGCTTATAATCACTTAATATGAATTTAAGACATGTACCAGCATACAGACTAAGCATTTAAAGTTATATTAAAACATAAATGTCATCTTAAGCTCTATTAACATGGAACACGCTCACATGTACACTAATAATCAGTACTAAAGTCCTGTATGTATGAATTTAATGTAGTAACCCAAGTGGAATACATACAATTATATAAAGCACTATTAAACAAATTTAATTTAGTATATTAGTAGCAGTGTATAATACCTGGCATGGGGCAGAAGTGTAGAACCCAGGTGCGGAGTTGCACAGAGAAGTCATACAGGTGTAGGTCAAGGGCCAGCAAACGGAATCGACAGGACAAGGCAGGAGGATAGGAGACAGGCAAGTGGTCAGGCAATCGTGCAAACAAGTCAGTAAAGGGTAATCTGAGAGCAGTGGTCAAAGGCAGTGACACCCAAAGAACAACAACAATTTAGCATTAACTCCAAAAAGAGATTAACACTTAGCATTGAGTTATAGAAACAGGGGGTTTAAATACAGAACAGAGGAAAGCTGGGAATAGGGATGTGTAGTGTTGGGCCAATGGGAGTGGAGTGTTGATGGTGAATGTACACATGGTGCTGAGGAATGTTAATGGTATTACTGGTTGTGCTGGGGAATTGTGAGTGTCAGGTTCAGTACTGTGGATGACCTCTGGTTGTGAACTGTTGAAGTGTGGAGGGAGGATGACAGTGGAATAAATATTAGTATATAAAACATTATTAAACGAATATAATGTAGTATATGTTACATGATACAGTATTGTATGGGGATAGCATATGGTGAAAGCTTCTGCAAGGTAAAATCAAAGAAAACATGCTATATTATAGGGAAAAACTGAGATACATAGGCTTTTTTTTAACCAACTCTCGTAGCGCAGTGTTGTGACAAGACTGAATAATATGGAATAATAACATTACAAATAATCCATATTACAGCCCTGTATACACATATTTAATGTAGTATAATTATTAGTAGTAGTAGCAGTGGTGTAAGTATTATAATAATACAGTATTTAATACAGAAATCAAGTAATATACGCTGTGAGTAACGCAATGTGAAATCCCAGTATAGCAGAGACAGGGAGGAGGAATCGAACTCTGTGAGCTGTGACCGCTGCATGGCTACTGGTTGGGCCGCAATTTACATACACAACACTGATTGGCTACTGGGCATTCAGTTGGACTGTATGTGAGAATGCGTTCCACTGTTCAAGTCAATGGGAAATATCGATTCTAGCCATACACAAGCAACCTGAATGGTATCAGGACGAATAAGTGTGTGGTATGTGTCGTGTAAGAACTGTAGGAGGAGTAGCAGTCAGGACGAACGGAATAATAATAATAATAATAATAATAAAAATAATAATAATAATAGAGCTTTTGTAAGAGAACAATACTCTGCATGTTTTCACATTAGAACATAAAAACATAAGAAAGTTTACAAACGAGAGGGGGCCATTCGACCCATCGTGCTCGTTTGGTGTCCATTAATAACTAAGTGATCCAAGGATCCTATCCAGTCTGTTTTTAAATGTTCCCAAACTTTCAGCTTCAACCACATTGCTGGGTAGTTTATTCCAGATTGTGACTACTCTCTGTGTAAAGAAGCGTCTCCTGTTTTCCGTTTTGAATGCCTTGAAGCCCAATTTCCATTTGTGTCCCCGGGTGCGTGTGTCCCTGCTGATCTGGAAAAGCTCCTCTGGTTTGATGTGGTTGATGCCTTTCATGATTTTGAAGACTTGGATCAAGTCCCCACGTAGTCTCCTCTATTCCAGGGTAAAAAGGTTCAGTTCCCTCAGTCTCTCCAAGTAGGACTTTCCCTTCAGACCTGGAATAAGTCTGGTTGCTCTCCTCTGAAGCAGCAATATCCTTCTTGAAGTGTGGTGCCCAGAACTGTACACAGTATTCCAGATGAGGTCTAACTAGCGTACAGTCTTAACATTACTTCCCTTGTTTTAAATTCTACACTTTTGACAATATACCCTAGCATTCTGTTTGCCTGTTTTATTGCTTCCCCACATTGCTTGGATGGAGAAAGTGAGGAGTACACATAGACTCCTAGGTCTTTCTCATGCGTTACTTCAACTAGATCTGTACCTCCCATAGTGTAATTATAGTGGACATTTTTGTTACCTGCATGTATTACCTTGCACTTCTCCACATTGAATTTCATTTGCCAGGTGTCAGCCCACAACTGAATATTATCTAAGTCCCTCTGAATAGCCTGTGCTGCCAAGATTGTATCTGCTGAGTCACCTATTTTAGTATCATCTGCAAATTTGTCAAGTTTGCTAACTATCCCAGAGTCCAGATCATTAATATAGATTAGAAAAAGCAAAGGCCCTAGTACTGATCCCTGTGGTGTGGAACCTTATCAAAAGCTTTTTGGAAATCTAAGTATATCATATAATATGCTTTCACGTGATCTACAGCTGCAGTTGCATGTTCAAAAAATTCTAATAAATTAGTAAGACATGATCTGCCTCGTCTAAACCCATGTTGACTATCTCCAAGAATATGTTTTTCATTGAGATGCTCCTCTATTTTCTGTCTAATAATTTTTTCCAACATTTTACAGGTGATGCAGGTGAGACTGATTGGTCTGTAATTTCCTGGCTCAGTTTTGTCCCCTTTCTTGTGGATTGGTATGACATTTGCTGTCTTCCAGTCAGTTGGCACATCCCCTGTTCTAAGTGTCATTTGGAATAATTGAGTTAGCAGCCTATAAATAATTTCCCTAATTTCTTTAAGTACTGTTGGAAATATCCCATCTGGCCCAGATGATTTGTTTGTTTTTAATTCTGCTAGTCCTTTTAGTACCTCCTCCTCATTTATCCTGATCTCTCTTAGGGTTTGACTGGACTGATTGTCAACCTGTGGCATGTCATCTGTTTTTTCTTTTGTAAAAACCTCTGTGAAATACTCATTTAGAATATTTGCCACATCTTGTTCGTTTTCCAAGATACCTCCATTTTTGCCCTTTATCTGTTTCACCTCCTCCTTTATTGACCGCTTGCTGTTGTAATATTGAAAAAAGCTCTTTGCATTGGTTTTAGCTATATTTCTTTCTATTTCCCTCTTTGCTTTCCTGATCCCTTTCTTAAGATCTCTTTGCAGCTCAACATATTATATGTATTTTGTTTCGTCACCATCCCTTTTGTATGCGCTATACAACATTTTCTTGCTCTTTATATTTTTTTGCATACCTCTATTAAACCATTTTGGCCAGTGTTTTTTGGTCCTCAATTTTTCTAAGTTTTGGTACAAATTTCTCCTGAGCCTCAAGTAGTATATTCTTAAAATATACCCATCCATTTTCAACTAACTCTGTATCCAGTGTGCTCCAGTCTACCACTTCGAAGTTCCGTCTCATACCTTCAAGGTTTGCTTTTCTAAAATTGTAGACCATTGTTTTAGACTTGGACCTTGTTTTTTGAAAGAATGCCTCAAAGCTAACCATATTGTGATCACAATTTGCCATTGGTTCTCTAACTACTGTCCCCCTGACTCTATCTTGGTCATTTGAAAAGATCAAGTCAATACATGCGCTCTCTCTGGTTGGTTCCCTGACAAATTGAGTTAGAAAGCAGTCGTTTACCATCTCAACCATTTCTATTTCTGCTTCTGTAGTCCCCACTGGGCTTTCCCAGTCTAAGTTTGGGAAATTGAAATCCCCCATTATAACAGCCACATCCTTGCTACATGCAGTCCTGATTACACTGTACAATGCAGCATCTTTCTGAATATCTGAGTTTGGTGGCCTGTAACACACTCCTACCGCTAATCCTCCAGATCTCTTGTTCAAAAGTTTCACCCACAAAGATTCTGTTCCGTTACTGGGATCTAATACAAGTTCTTCTGCCTCAATGTCATTTTTCACATATAATGCTACGCCACCCCCTCTTCGATTTTGCTTGTCTCTCCTAAACTGTGTGTATCCTTCCAACTTGTATTCATCCATATCATTTTCTGTAAGCCATGTTTCTGTCACTCCTACAACATCATAGTCACATGCCAGCACTGTGGCTTCCAAGTCTAACATCTTGTTCCTTATACTCCTGGCATTGAGGTACAAACATTTCAGGACTTTCCTACTGGCAGTTTCCCTTGGTTTTCTTTCCTTAGTGGAACATCTCCCATTGTCAGAGCTCCCTGCCCCCCTGGCTCCTAGTTTAAATGATTCTCAATTTCACTGCACATACGCTCTCCCAATGCATTAGCCCCGCTTCTGTTTAGATGTAGACCGTCCAGTTTGTACAGGTCCCATCTATCCCAGAAGAAAGACCAATGCTCCATAAACCTAAACCCCTCTTCCCTACACCAAGCTTTCAACCACGTGGTAAACTTTCTAATCTCTGCCTGTCTCCCTGGCCTGGCACGTGGTACCGGAAGTATTTCAGAGAAAACTACAGTGGAGGTTCTGCTCTTTAGTTTTGTTTCTAACTCTTTAAATTTGTCTTGCAGAACCTCTGTCCTACCTTTTCCTATATCATTGGTTCCAATGTGGACCATGACCAGTGGATTCCCCCCGGCTTTGGCCAGTAGCCCGTCTACTAGTTTAGGGAGATCTGCAACCTGAGCACCAGGCAGGCAAGATAACATGCGGGTCTCCTTGTCACTAGAACACACTGTGTGATCTACACCTCTAAGAATTGAGTCTCCTACTATAACTACCTCCTTCTTCTGGGGGGGGAGTGGGCACCATGGTGCTCTGGTGCTCAGCTGTCCCCCCATCACCCTCTGAGCTGTCACTGTCCAACTCGGTGTCCAGCAGTTGGAACCTGTTGGGCAATTCAAGCTCTTGGGGTGTCTCTAGGGGTTGTGCACAACAATACGGGAAATATGGTGGTCATAGAAGCAGGCAAGGGGTAATCCAGGAGACAGTGGTCGTAGAAGCAAAGAAGTGGTCAGTAACGTAGAGACGAACGAAGTAGTGCTTTGAAGTGAAACCATGGGAATACAAGATGTAGTGTAGAAGAAAGGGACCAGGGGGTTTATATAGTGAAGAAGAGGGAAGCAGATAACAGTGGCTGAGGTAGAGTGACAAATGAGAGCAGAGGGTGAAGAGTGAGTGCATGGAGTGTAGAGGGATTTTCATTGACTGGTTAATACTCAGGTGACGACGACTTGTGGTAGTGGACTGGGGTATTGTGGGCAGAAAGTGTTACAATAGGAGTGTCTGTCAGGGCTGGGTTTTTACACACCCTTAGTGTTTTCCTAATGTCAGACTCACAGTATGACAGTTCCTCAGATCACCACCAGAGGTCTCTGTCACACCAGTTCAAATCTCTCCTTCCCTGGTTCTTTGATTCTGTGCACCTCATTATTGAATTATTGCCCGATCTCCTCTAATCATTTAACTCACATCTGTCACCAGTTACCTCTCCCCTTCCCTCAGTATATATACACCTCTGTTTGTAGTAATCTTTGTGAAGTCTTGTCTGCAATCATAGCAACATTTCTGAGCATTTAGTAATTTATTATATATATTTAGTAATTGCTTGACCTCCTGCCTCACGGACCTCCTTTTATATAGTGTTTATCGGCCCCAGACCTTCTGCCAGTTCTTAGATATCACCCATAGCCCTAAACTTGGATACATCATCCCTGCCCCCGTTAATGTAACACCTAATTAGCGTCAGGTGTGCCTGTGTGGAATATTCTATATGGTGGCATAATAGTGCCACCTGGAGATGCAGTTTTTCCTGATATAACTTTCTTCCCACAGCACAGTGCTACACTGTATATTAATTTATTGCTTCTCTTTATTGTCTAGAAAAAGACAATGACAAATCAACACAGTATAATTAATAACTCCCTGAACCCTTATGAACTGCTCTGCTGCCTTGATTGCAGAGGGGCCAGACAACGATTTGTCCCCGGATACTTGAACCTTCTGCAGGAAGACAGTGAAAGCTGTAAGAAAATGAGGTTTGTCGTCAGGCTCTTACAACTCTGAAAGAGGGAATGGACCATTCCTGTATCCAGTCCAGGGTATGTTAAGATGCGTTGCTGACCTCCCCACTAAAGAAAAAAATTCTGTGCTCAGCATAGGGAAGGGGCCTTTATATACGGCTGTGGAAAAAATTAAGAGACCACTTAACATTGATTTCTGAACTTGGAGTGGTCTCTTAATTTTTTCCAGAGCTGTATATATATATACATATATATATATATATATATATATATATATATATATATATATATATATACACACAGACGGGTGACAAATTAAAGGACAAACCAACATAAAGTGTCTCAGTAAGGTGTTGGGCCACCATGAGCCACCAGAACAGCTTCAATGCACTTTGGCATAGATTCTATGAGTCTCTGGAACTCTACTGGAGGGATAGAACACCATTCTTCCAAAAGATATTCCCTCATTTGGTGTTTTTATGATGGAGGTGGAGAGTGCTGTCTAACACGTTGGTCCAAAATCTCCCAAAGTTGTTCAACTGGGTTGATATCTGCTGACTGCGAAGGCCATAGCATGTGATTCACATCATTTTCATACTCATCAAACCATTCAGTGACCACTCGTGCCCTGTGGATGGGGACATTGTCATCCTTCAAGAAATGTTTCACCATAGGATTAAGGTGATCACAGAATAACTATGATTTGCAGTGACCCTTCCCTCTAAGGGGACAAGTGGACCCAAACCATGCCAGGAAAATGCCCCCCACAGTACAACAGAGCCTCCAGACCCCTTACTGTAGGGGTCAAGCAGGCAGGCCTGTACCATTCTCTTGGTATATGCCACACATGTGCCCACTCGAGAATATGGTGAAGGATGACTTATCTGACCACTTTTTTCCACATCTCTGTAAACCAGTGCCTATGTTTTTTTGCACCACTGAACTCTCAAATGTGCATTTTTCTTTGTAATGAGGGGTTTATGCACTGCCATCTTGATCCAAAATCAAGGTCAGCTGGGTCTGCTCAGCATTTTAATACAGTGAAGGTAAAAAGTATTTGATCCCCCGCTGATTTTGTACGTTTGCCCACTGACAAAGAAATGATCAGTCTATAATTTTAATGGTAGGTGTATTTAACAGTGAGAGACAGAATAACAACAACAAAATCCAGAAAACCGCATTTCAAAAAAGTTATAAATTGATTTGCATGTTAATGAGGAAAATAAGTATTTGATCCTCTATCAATCAGCAAGATTTCTGGCTCCCAGGTGTCTTTTATACAGGTCACCAAGAAAACAATTGGTAACACACTACGCCGTGAACGACTAAAATCCTGCAGCGCCCGCAAGGTCCCCCTGCTCAAGAAAGCACATGTAGAGGCCCGTCTGAAGTTTGCCAATTAACATCTGAATGATTCAGAGGAGAACTGGGTGAAAGTGTTGTGGTCAGATGAGACCAAAATCGAGCTCTTTGGCATCAACTCAACTCGCGGTGTTTGGAGGAGGAGGAATGACCCCAAGAACACCATCCCCACCGTCAAATATGGAAAGGTGGAAACATTATGCTTTGGGGGTGTTTTTCTGCTAAGGGGACAGGACAACTGCACCGCATCAAAGGGACGATGGACAGGGCCATGTACCATCAAATCTTAGGTGAGAACCTCCTTCCCTCAGCCAGGGCATTGAAAATGGGTTGTGGATGGGTATTCCAGCATGAAAATGACCCAAAACACACAGCCAAGGCAACAAAGGAGTGGCTCAAGAAGAAGCACATTAAGGTCCTGGAGTGGCCTAGCCAGTCTCCAAACCTTAATCCCATAGAAAATCTGTGGAGGGAGCTGAAGGTTCGAGTTGCCAAACGTCAGCCTCGAAACCTTAATGACTTGGAGAGGATCTGCAAAGAGGAGTGGGACAAAATCCCTCCTGAGATGTGTGCAAACCTGGTGGCCAACTACAAGAAACGTCTGACCTCTGTGATTGCCAACAAGGGTTTTGCCACCAAGTACTAAGTCGAAGGGGTCAAATACTTATTTCCCTCATTAACATGCAAATCAATTTATAACTTTTTTTATAATGCGTTTTTCTGGATTTTTTTGTTGTTATTCTGTCTCTCACTGTTAAAATACACCTACCATTAAAATTATAGATGGATCATTTCTTTATCAGTGGGCAAACGTACAAAATCAGCAGGGGATCAAATACTTTTTTCCCTCACTGTACATGCCACAGTGCATGATAAGATGTTAATTGCTTAATTGTATCATGCAGTACATGCAGTGCAGTTTGGAGGCATCTGCATTCGTTATGTTCCTCCACTCATTTATTCAGGTTTTTCCTTTAATTTGTCAGCCATCGGTGTGTATATATATATATATATACACACCAATCAGCCATAACATTATGACCACTGATAGGTGAAGTGAATAACACTGATAATCTCGTTATCATGGCACCTGTCAGTGGGTGGGAATATTAGGCAGCAAGTGAACATTTTGTCCTCAAAGTTGATGTGTTAGAAGCAGGAAAAATGGGCAAGCATAAGGATCTGAGCGACTTTGACAAGGGCCAAATTGTGAAAGCTAGATGACTGGGTCAGAGCATCTCCAAAACTGCAGCTCTTGTGGGGTGTTCCTAGTCTGCAGTGGTCAGTACCTAATCAAAAGTGGTCCAAGGAAGGAAAAGCGGTGATCCGGCAACAGGGTCATGGGTGGCCAAGGCTCATTGATGCACGTGGGGAGCGAAGGCTGGACCGTGTCGTCCGATCCAACAGATGAGCTACTGTAGCTCAAATTGCTGAAAAAGTTAATGCTGGTTCTGAAGGAAAGGTGTCAGAACACACAGTGCATCGCAGTTTGTTGCGTATGGGGCTGCGTAGCTGCAGACCAGTCAGGGTGCCCATGCTGACCCCTGTCCACTGCCGAAAGTGCCTACAATGGGCACGTGAGCATTAGAACTGGGCCACGGAGTAATGGAAGAAGGTGGTCTGGTCTAATGAATCACGAGTTCAAGGTGTTGACTTAGACTCCAAATGCCCCAGATCTCAATCCATTCGAGCATCTGTGGGATGTGCTGGCCAAACAAGTCCGATCCATGGAGGCCCAACCTCGCAACTTACAGGACTTAAAGGATCTGCTGCTAACGTCTTGGTGCCAGATACCACAGCACACCTTCAGAGGCCTAGTGGAGTCCATGCCTCGATGGGTCAGGGCTGTTTTGGCGGCAAAAGGGGGACCTACACAATATTTGCAGGTAGTCATAATGTTATGGCTGATTGGTGTATATAGTAATGGAGTGTACATTCCAATCATGGGAAACTCTGGGACCCTGGGGGTTGAGGAAGGTGCACTCCATCTTGGGAAAGGAAACTGAAGACAAGGTGGCCATCTTGGTAGAGGCTCTCCAGGCTGTAATTGGTTGTTGTCTGATGGGGTTAATAGGATAATTTAATGCATTTGGGGAGAATTATTTAAAAGCACATAGACAAATAGGGAAATAGACAAGGGAGTACAAATGAGAATTTTAGGGAAAAGAAAAAACACAGTGTGGCTTGGTGAAGAAAACAAATGTTAAACATATTTAGCTGTCCCATGTCAGTTTATTTAATTTGGTGTATATTTGAGGACCCAGAGACGGGTTAGGTTTTTGTTTGTTTGTTTTTTTGACAGTAAATATAAGCCACAGCATTACCACATATATCTGTGTGTGTGTGTGTGTGGGTGTGTGTGGGTGTGTGTGTGTGTGTGTGTGTGTGTGTGTGTGTGTGTGTGTTTCTGGGTTTTGGCAATACAGGGAAGCTGATCCTTCATGATATATATATATATAGGTTGGCCCAAACATCTTGGAGATCTAATCACAGTTCTTCTGTGGATTTAGGCAGCCTCAGTTGCTTCTCTATCTTCATGTAATCCCGGACAGACTCAATGATGTTGAGATCAGGGCTCTGTGGGGGCCATACCATCACTTCCAGGACTCCTTGTTCTTCTTTACGCTGAAGATAGTTCTTAATTACTTTAGCTGTATGTTTGGGGTCATTGTCATGCTGCAGAATAAATTTGGGGCCAATCAGATGCCTCCCTGATGGTATTGCATGATGGATAAGTATCTGCCTGTACTCAGTATTGAGGAGACCATTCATTCTGACCAAATCCCCAACTCTGCAGCCTCAAACTTGGAACCTCCACCATACTTCACTGTTGCCTGCAGACACTCATTCGTGTCCCACTCTCCAGCCCTTCGGCGAATAAACTGCCTTCTGCTACAGCGAAATATTTCAAATTTTGACTCATCAGTCCAGAGCTCTGCAACAGCCAAATATTTCAAATTTTGACTCATCAGTCCAGAGCACCTGCTGCCATTTTTCTGCACCACAGTTCCTGTGTTTTTGTGCAGAGTTGAGTCCCTTGGCCTTGTTTTCATGTTGGAGGTATGGATTTTTGGCCACAAGTCTTCCATGAAAGCCACTTCTGACCAGACTTCTCCGGACAGTAGATGGGTGTATCAGGGTCCCACTGTTTTCTGTCAATTCTGAGCTGATGGCACTGCTGGACATATTCAGATTGCAAAGGGAAGTAAGCATGATGTGTCTTTCATCTGCTGCAGTAAGTTTGCTTGGCCGACCACTGTGTCTACGGTTCTCAACGTTGCCTGTTTGTGTGCTTCTTCAAAAGACCTTGGACAGTACATCTGGAAACCCCTGTCTGTCTTGAAATTTCTGCATGGGAGAGACCTTGCTGATGCAGTATAATTACCTTGTGTCTTGTTGCTGTGCTCAGTCTTGCCATGGTGTATGACTTTTGACAGTAAACGGTCTTCAGCAACCACACCTTGTTAGCTGAGTTTGGCAGTTCCTCACCCAGTCTTATTCCTCCTACACAGCTGTTTCTGTTTCAGTTAATGATTGTTTTTCAACCTGCATATTGAATTGATGATCATTAGCATCTGTTTGGTATAATTGTTTAATCATACACCTGACTATATGCCTACAAAATCCCTCACTTTGTGCAAGTGTACCTAGAATAATTGATGCTGTTTTTTATAAATATATATATACACTCACCTAAAGGATTATTAGGAACACCATACTAATACTGTGTTTGACCCCCTTTCGCCTTCAGAACTGCCTTAATTCTACGTGGCATTGATTCAACAAGGTGCTGAAAGCATTCTTTAGAAATGTTGGCCCATATTGATAGGATAGCATCTTGCAGTTGATGGAGATTTGTGGGATGCACATCCAGGGCACGAAGCTCCCGTTCCACCACATCCCAAAGATGCTCTATTGGGTTGAGATCTGGTGACTGTGGGGGCCAGTTTAGTACAGTGAACTCATTGTCATGTTCAAGAAACCAATTTGAAATGATTCGACCTTTGTGACATGGTGCATTATCCTGCTGGAAGTAGCCATCAGAGGATGGGTACATGGTGGTCATAAAGGGATGGACATGGTCAGAAACAATGCTCAGGTAGGGCGTGGCATTTAAATGATGCCCAATTGGCACTAAGGGGCCTAAAGTGTGCCAAGAAAACATCCCCCACACCATTACACCACCACCACCAGCCTGCACAGTGGTAACAAGGCATGATGGATCCATGTTCTCATTCTGTTTACGCCAAATTCTGACTCTACCATCTGAATGTCTCAACAGAAATCGAGACTCATCAGACCAGGCAACATTTTTCCAGTCTTCAACTGTCCAATTTTGTTGAGCTTGTGCAAATTGTAGCCTCTTTTTCCTATTTGTAGTGGAGATGAGTGGTACCCGGTGGGGTCTTCTGCTGTTGTAGCCCATCCGCCTCAAGGTTGTACGTGTTGTGGCTTCACAAATGCTTTGCTGCATACCTCGGTTGTAATGAGTGGTTATTTCAGTCAAAGTTGCTCTTCTATCAGCTTGAATCAGTCGGCCCATTCTCCTCTGACCTCTAGCATCAACAGGGCATTTTCGCCCACAGGACTGCTGCATACTGGATGTTTTTCCCTTTTCACACCATTCTTTGTAAACCCTAGAAATGGTTGTGCGTGAAAATCCCAGTAACTGAGCAGATTGTGAAATACTCAGACCGGCCCGTCTGGCACCAACAACCATGCCACGCTCAAAATTGCTTAAATCACCTTTCTCTCCCATTCAGACATTCAGTTTGGAGTTCAGGAGATTGTCTTGACCAGGACCACACCCCTAAATGCATTGAAGCAACTGCCATGTGATTGGTTGATTAGAAAATTGCATTAATGAGAAATTGAACAGGTGTTCCTAATAATCCTTTAGGTGAGTGTATATACACACACACACACACACACACACACACATACACACAAAAGTTTTAGAACACCTCAATTTTCCCAGTTTTTATTGAAATGTGCACAGCTTAATGTCTCAATGTAATCTAAAATTAAAGCATAGAACAAATAAACAATTGGAGATAAAAAATAAATCATGGAATTGTTTTAACAAATTTGAAACCCTTAAGCTGACAAACCCCCCTTCAAAGTGCACCAAATCCATGAGCTTCTCTTTAATCCCATGTGTACTCTTCACTGTTGTGTTGTTTACCAAGTGTTTGGTATTCCATGAAAGCTGAGACTCTCAGTTTTCTAACGATTTTCATACCTCCCCTCCACACATTCTGAATGGGGGGTATGGAGATACTTGGTCTGAGTAGGAATACAAAATCTCAGAAAATATTGACAATTATGACATTCTGGAACCAGTCTACTGATCAAATCAAGACCATTCACGTTTTGGTAGAACAACACACACCGGTAGAGAGCTCAAAATGTCTTTAGTTTAGTTTAGTGTACTAACACAGAACAATTTAAAATAATTGGATCTAAACTTTTCTGTGTTTGATAGAATATAAACTAGATTAATCGTTAGATTGTTCTGAAAAAAACAAGCCAATTTGCAAAGAAATCCGATCGAAAGTGACCATCTGAATGCAGCAGCATCCGGCAGACCGTGTTTACCGCCCAGGCTCTGAATTAGGGCTGGGCGATATGACATAAAAATAATAATAATAATAATAATCTCGATATTTTTAGAAGTTTGGCGATACACGATTCTTGTTTTTATCCAATCAAGCTACAAAATAAGACTAAATACATACAAGTATTTCGTTAATCATTAAATATGCAAAACTAACAAATACCACATACAGGCTGTCATGGTAAATATATGCAGAATGCAACACATTACAGCACAAGTGTTGAGTGATTACTATTACGTGTCTTATGCTGTTATGGAGAATATATACAGTATGATTTACTACACATGCGCTGCAAAATAGATTCAGGTAGATTTACTACAGCTGTGTTTATAGTGGCGCATTTAACATCTGCTAAACAGGGACATTTCTTCTCTGACTGTCGCGTTTCGATTCTACTTACTGGTACAGCACGTGTTAATACAAAATAGTTACAAATAATAATAATAATAATAATAATAATAACTGTTGTACCACTACACCATCTTAATAAAAAGAAAATTAAACTTTCTGCATCTGTTTGCATTGCTTTCCAGTTTATTAAAATGCAAACAAACTTTATTCTTTAACGTTATACATATTATAACAATCTAAATTAGCAGGGTGGGGGGTGCGATGGCGTATTGTCGGGGGTGCTTGCTGATCGAGTTCAGCTCGGCGATTAGAGCGGGGCGGAACGTGCTCTTGTGCATTAAAGTATCTTTTGGTTATTTTTACTATTCTGTGTCCAGTTCACTCTCCTCCATGTTTGTTTGTGTTTCTGAATGCACATTTCTTGCCTGCATCCGGCACGTGTGGAAGAACCAGGAATTACGAAAAATGTTGCCATAAAGAGTGTTATTAAACGATAGAACATCATTTGAAACGGTAGATGTTTGTCTATCGTCACACTATATATATCGTCATATCGCACAGCCCTACTCTGAATGATGGCGGATGACACAGAAACTGTAAATCGGATGTGTTTGAGAATGAAACGCGCTGGTAGCCAAGAGAATAAGCTTTCAAACGACGTGTGCATTGTAGGAATACAGTGTAACCTCTATGCGCAGGAGCTGCACGTAACACTGCCAAATAATAAAGAGGGTGTAGTAATAACAGTATCTAACTCTGAAATGTACATTATTTTTCATTTTCTGGTAACCTAAACTTTTTTTTTTTTTTTTTTTTTTTACCTCTGGCAGTTTACCACTTACCTTTGTATCATTTTAGGTTATTCACTGGAAAATAAATAAATAAAATAATAAAATAAAAACTGGAAAAATAGGTGTGTTATCAAACTTTTGACTGATAGTGTATATATAATTTACTACAAATGAAAAAAGTGAAATGAAAAAAGTCTTGCATAAGTATTCACTGAGCAAACAGGCAAGGAGGTTGATGGTCCGAGAAGCCAACAAGAGGCCAATGAAGCTACAGAGTTCCAAGGCCAGGATGGGAGAAACTGTCCATATGTCAACTATTACCCGGGTGCTCCACAAAACTAGGCTACAGGGAAGAGCGGCATATGGAAAGCCATTGCTAAAAATCCATCACATCAAATCCTATTTGGATTATGCTACACGGCATGTGGAAGACAAAGATGAGGCAAAAGGATCTCTGGTCAGAGGAGACCAAAATTGAACTTTTTGGCCTAAATGCAAAATGTTGTGTGGTGCAAAGCCAACACTGCTCATATCCCTGAGAACACCATCCCCACAGTAAAGCATAGTGGTGGCAGTATCATGTTATGGGGATGCTTTTCATTAGCAGGGATGGAAAACTTATCAGGATTGAGGGTGAAAAGTCACAGAAATCCAGAGAGAGATGCACCTCCAATCAAAAGGTTTTTATTACAAGCAGCTGCATGGAAGAGGTGCAAGAGGCATCTCAAGAACAGTCTTAGAGAAGTTAAAAACTACAGGCACTTGTATGCAGACCAGACAGGAGAAAAAATAACAGGGCCCACATCTGTCCCGTGATGAGTGGAAGCTCAGTTTCTGCCTGACAACTGCTCAGGAAGAACCATGGCTAAACCGGGGAAAATTAAGGCATATGTAATGTTTAATATAAGGGAGGTTTGTACGATGTAGTAATCCCAAATTGCTATTGAAATCTGGTTCTTATCAAACCCCGATCTTCTAGGTATCAGGATTGAACTATGGCACAGTACCATAGCAGAGTAAGACCTTGTTTACACAAACACACAGAGAAAGAAATGCAGTTGGATGGAGCCAAATTTAGGAAAATCCTAGAGGAAAACCTGAAGTGACCTTGGCAAAGGTTCAACTTTCAGCAAGACAATTACCCTAAACATACAGCCAAGGCTACACCGGAGTGGTTTAAAAATTAACACATTTCAGTTTATGTTTAATTAACTTTTGTTTCACAATAAAATATTTTGCACCTTAAAGGTGATCTGTAATGTTGATGTTAATCAAAGGATGAGAATCCTAATTAAATCAATTTAATTCCACATTGTAACAAACAAAATCTGCAAAAGTCCTTGGGCGGTGAACACTTATACAATCCACTGGATCACATTATTATTATTATTATTATTATTATTATTATTAATAATAATAATAATAATAATAATAATAATAATAATATTACATTTTGCTGTAGCCTTTATCCAAGGCGAATTACAAGACCGTACAAACACTAAAATACAATGTACATTATAAGGAACACTGCAATATAGTAGTATGTTTCTGCTCAGCTGTACTGATGCTACTGATACCCACCCAGCAGTCTGCGGAAGACCCCACAAACTGAATGCGCAGAAAAAAACAAAACAAAACAAAAAAACTTAGTTTTTTTCCCGAAAAAGTTGTGTAGCTTCGTGGGTTAGATCAACAAAATCCAGTCTGGATGCATAGATGATAAAATTGATTTATTGAACTTGCAAAGTGTTTGTTGCTAGCATAATACATTTACTTTGCTTGGTCTTCATATTATTAATAATATAAAACATAATACAGTTTATATAAAACATTAATAACAGCTCTTCAATTACTATTGTATTGAAACGATTAAACTATTAAAATGTCTCCAAGCTATCATCAAAAGATACATATTTTACGTTTACGTGATGTATGTATATGGATGGATATATCCACCCCAACAACTTATGAGAAGCAGGAACCGGAGCTGAACAGAAGGCTATACGACTGAAATTAACGGATAATTTCATTTTCATTTGGTTTAATTTCTGTTTTGCACGTTTTGTATTGATTATTATTATTATTTTTAATTATGCACGAATTCATACTGTTTATTCAGCTTTTATACGAATAAACTTAAAACTTAATCGATGTGTTAAGGAAAGGTAACGTGCTGCACGGCTGGGAGCTTAACAATGCACAGCCTGGGATGTGTTTTTGTTTTCCGACAGTAAGCCTACCTTGCAGATGTTGAGTTTTTATCTTTGGACTGGACGTCTATATACTACTACTACTACTACTACTACTACTACTACTACTACTACTACTACTACTACTACTACTAATAATAATAATAATAATAATAATAATAATAATAATAATAATAATGCTATAACGTCAGATACATAAGTTTGTTCTGTCTGATATTTTACTTTTAAATGTATGGGGGCATATTTTAGAAATACATATATCGGTAATGTAATGGTCATCTCTGAGCCTGAGTCCTGTTTGTTTTTATTTCCTTAAATCTCTAATAATTTGATTCTTATGACATTCTCTTGTAGCTAACAAAAAGAACATTATGAATAACTGGATCACTATACAGCTCTGGAAAAAATTTAGACCACTTAACATTGATTTCTGAACTTGGAGTGGTCTCTTAATTTTTTCCGGAGTTTTTATTTTTGTAATTAAGTTAACATTGGAAAGCTATATATATATATATATATATATATATATATATATATATATATATATATATATATATATATATATATATACATATATATACATATACATATACATATATATATATATATATATATATATATATACATATACATATACACTCACCTAAAGGATTATTAGGAACACCTGTTCAATTTCTCATTAATGCAATTATCTAACCAACCAATCACATGGCAGTTGCTTCAATGCATTTAGGGGTGTGGTACTGGTCAAGACAATCTCCTGAACTCCAAACTGAATGTCTGAATGGGAAAGAAAGGTGATTTAAGCAATTTTGAGCGTGGCATGGTTGTTGGTGCCAGACGATCCGGTCTAAGTATTTCACAATCTGCTCAGTTACTGGGATTTTCACGCACAACCATTTCTAGGGTTTACAAAGAATGATGTGAAAAGGGAAAAACATCCAGTATGCGGCAGTCCTGTGGGCGAAAATGCCTTGTTGATGCTAGAGGTCAGAGGAGAATGGGCCGACTGATTCAAGCTGATAGAAGAGCAACTTTGACTGAAATAACCACTCGTTACAACCGAGGTATGCAGCAAAGCATTTGTGAAGCCACAACACGTACAACCTTGAGGCGAATGGGCTACAACAGCAGAAGACCCCACCGGGTACCACTCCTCTCCACTACAAATAGGAAAAAGAGGCTACAATTTGCACAAGCTCACCAAAATTGGACAGTTGTTGCCTGGTCTGATGAGTCTCGATTTCTGTTGAGACATTCAGATGGTAGAGTCAGAATTTGGCGTAAACAGAATGAGAACATGGATCTATCATGCCTTGTTACCACTGTGCAGGCTGGTGGTGGTGGTGTAATGGTGTGGGGGATGTTTTCTTGGCACACTTTAGGCCCCTTAGTGCCAATTGGGCATCGTTTAAATGCCACGGCCTACCTGAGCATTGTTTCTGACCATGTCCATCCCTTTATGACCACCATGTACCCATCCTCTGATGGCTACTTCCAGCAGGATAATGCACCATGTCACAAAGGTCGAATCATTTCAAATTGGTTTCTTGAACATGACAATGAGTTCACTGTACTAAAGTGGCCCCACAGTCACCAGATCTCAACCCAATAGAGCATCTTTGGGATGTGGTGGAATGGGAGCTTCGTGCCCTGGATGTGCATCCCACAAATCTCCATCAACTGCAAGATGCTCTCCTATCAATATGGGCCAACATTTCTAAAGAATGCTTTCAGCACCTTGTTGAATCAGTGCCACGTAGAATTAAGGCAGTTCTGAAGGCGAAAGGGGGTCAAACACAGTATTAGTATGGTGTTCCTAATAATCCTTTAGGTGAGTGTACATATATATATATACATATACATATACATATATATATATATATATATATATATATATATATATATATATATATATATATACACACACACACACACATACACACACACTGTTTTGGGCCTTCTCGTCTCGTTGTCAGTTAACATGTCGATAAATAATAACACCCACACACACACTTAAAAAACGCACATTCTTTTGAGGATGGTCCCTAACTTCACAAAGAGAAACTGTTGCCTTCTGGTTGAGACGTTGAGCCTCAATGAAAGCGGCTTCCGGTAAATGAGAATTGATAGTGGATTTTTGAAATTGGGTGAACTATATGAAGCGAAGGAAAGGAATGTAAAAATGCTGGAATTTCTGATCATGGGTCTACTGCTATGCACCGGTAAGATTTTAAAAGATAACTCTTAGCTTTACAAGACTGAAACGTGGACGCAAATTGAATCACGAAGGCTGGATTTTTTAGTGAAGATCCGACTTCTATGCAGTGTGTATTATCTCAGATTGTACTAAATAGTTGTCATCTTATGAATCTCAGCAAGTATTAACAAAATAAATGAACACAAAATGCATTGATGATAAGGCTTTATCACTAAAATTATCACGGGGCGGCATACCCCGCCGAACCCCCCTAGCTTGAATCTGCCTCCACACCCCGTTCCCTTTTTTTGTTTCTCAAAGGTGGCCACCCTAGTTACAGTCGTAAGGCAGACATTGGGAAGCAAACCTGACAACCAAGATCATAGAAATCATAGCCAACTCCCCATCGCGTTTAATGTCTCAGTAGTAAATAATACAACGTGTATTTTATGTTCATAAGTCTAAAGCTACAGTATCCCCATGTTGAAAGTGTACGAAGTTTAAGTATAAAATCGAAATTCCAATGCAGTAGGCTACACTACAGTAACGTTTTCATAACAGTAATGCAATGGCGATACAGTAGCTTTAGACTTATTAACATAAAATACACGTTGTATTATTTGATACTGAGACATTAAACACGATTGGTAGTCGGCTATGATCAATATGAACTTTGTTGTCAGTTTTGCATGTTACCATATCTGCCTTAGAACTGTAACCTACGCGCAATTCTGTACTGCTTCAAACCACAATAAAGGCGCATTCACGACCACATGGAAATATTTGGTATCCCCGTCAGGGCAACATGGGGTACCAAATATTTCAGAATTCCTGCTGGCATTTCCTGGAGCGCATGCAACTAATCAACCTAGAGCTGTCTGCGCATGTGTGAAGTCAAGGCGATTGCACAATATCCAGAGAGAGGGTTCCGGATTCGTCATAACATCGGTATCCTCTTTTCAATCCTGTGTATAGTTCACCATACATTGAATGTGATTTGTTTGCATATTTGGAAAGCAAATTATTAAAAAATAATTAGCCTACTTCTACAATGTAGCAATGTTTCCAGGCTCTTCTTACCCTGCATGAGTCTGCGATGTCTTTTAATTTCTGAATGTTTAATACAAATGCTGGTTTCCTACAATCGCCGGTCTCCAATAGACGCAGGGACTTCTTGCAGTTATTTGGAATAAACATCGGGGGCGTTTAATTGAAGTTTTACGGTACATATAGAATAAAAAATCAATTTTGGAGGATTAGTGGTAGAAGTGTGTTACACTTTTTTCTTTCTCTTTTGTGTAAGTTATTTAATTTGTGTTGAAAGGGGGATTGTGAAATTCAGGTTGACCAGCTGAAATAAACTAGAAATGTCTAAATCTGTACCTTCACCCCCTGGCATCTACATTCTTGTGATAAACTAATGCCCCCCCCCCCCGTCACATTTCGGTCATAACTGTCTACAGTGCCAAAAAAATAATAAAGCTTAATTATCGGTCTGAGAAGCACTTAAATGTTAAATCATTTGACTAATTTAAAAGCGCACTAGTAGCGCACAGCCATTTTTCCCATCTCCTAAGACTGACAGGTTATTTTTTTTACCGATACAAAAAATCAGTTTGTTTTAAAAGCTTTTTGATCGGTTAACACTCAAAACAAACCTCTTTGATAATGTTTAAGAAATGGTAAAGCACAAAAATGTGTGTTTAACACATTGACACTTTGCTTTTATATTGAAAAACAAGAAGAATGTTGCAATAATTTAGAAAAGTTATGTTTATGCAAATGTTTTATCCGAATTACTTGATTAATCGTCACAATAATCGACAGAATACTCAATTACCAAAATAGTAATCTGTGACAGTTCTAGTTACAGATCACCCAATTCAGATATTCAGAAAGATGTTGCATTGTACAGTGTAATCAGGACTGCTTGTAGCAAGGATATGGCTGTTAGAATGGGGGATTTCAATTTCCCAAACATAGACTGGGAAAGCCCAGTTTGGACTACAGAAGCAGAAATAGAAATGGTTGAGATGGCAAACAACTGCTTTCTAACTCAGTTTGTCAGGGAACCAACAGAGAGAGAAAATGCATTAATTTAATATTTTCAAATGACTAAGATAGAGTCAGAGGGACACTAGAACCAATGGTAAACTGTGATCACAATATGGTTAGTTTTGAGGCATTCTTTCAAAAAACAAGGACCACATCTAAAACAATGGTGTACAATTTTAGAAAAGCAAACCTTGAAGGTATGAGGCAGCACTTAGAAGAGTTAGAGTGGGGCACACTAGATACAGATTCAGTCGAAAACGGATGGTTAGGCTATATTTTATATATCTACCAGGGGACATTTGTACCAAAATGTACAAACTGAGAACCAAAAAACATTGGTCAAAAAGGTTTAATGGAAGTATGCAAAAAGATATTAAAATAAAGAAAGTGTTGTATAGCGCATACAAAAGGGATGGAGACAAAATAAAAATCAAAGAATGTATAGAACTACAAAGAGATCAGGAAAGCAAAGAGGGAAATGGAAAGAAACAGCTCTGGGAGCTTAAACCAATGCAAAAAGCTTTTTTCAATAGAGGTCAATAAAAGAGGAAGTGAAACGAGTAAAGGCTAAAAATTGAAGTATCTTAGAAAACAAACAAGATGGGACATGTTCTAAATGAGTATTTTACAGAGGAAAAAAAAAAAAACATAACATGCCACAGGTCAACATCCAGTCCAGTCAAACCCTAAGAGAGATCAGGATAATTCATATAATTCAATTTACTTTTCCTCTCACGTAAATCTTTCTGTACAGGGTCATATAGTGCAAGAAGCTCAATAACAGACAAGAAATTACCATTATTTATTTCACCGATTTTCTCCCGATGCCCCCTGAATGCTAAATTTCAAGATGCCAGAGTCAATGTTATGTCTGTTATTCTCGTCAGGACCTCTGACCAATAGTATAATTGTTTTTTTAAATTGGAGTCTAACTCAGTTTCATCTGTGGAGGTGCTGATGATAGCTTCTTCCTCTCTGGTCTGTCTAAATATCGATGTAATCTTTGGGTGTTTTGTGCGAGCTTGTTCAGACAACAATTTATTGCTCCGCTTTTGAGCACCGCTTGCATATTTTCTTTTATTGATGTCTACCGCCACCTAGCAAAACATAGCTTACTGATTAGCATTTTTGAAATTGGCGTTTCAAGTGGTGTAATGATGTAATGCACGCAAGATATCATCGCTGTCGGATGGAAACCTCGTAAATACAGTGTGCCCTATTTTAGTATCATCTGCAAATTTGACAAGTTTGCTAACTATCCCAGAGTGCAGTACTGATCCCCGTGGAACTCCACTAACAACCTCACTCCAGTTAGAAGCAACTTCTCTAATCGACGCTCTCTGTTTCCTATCCATCAACCAGTTCATAATCCATCTGATCTCTCTTAGGACTTGACTGGACTGATTGTTAACCTGTGGCATGTTATCCGTTTTTTCTTTTGTAAAAACCTCTGTGAATATAACATAACAGATAACATTGCACAGGTTAACAATGTAATTTAGAGTTAATTGTATTTCCCTGGTCAAGAGAACTAGTTTTAATTAGCAATATAATTAGAACATTTAGCTACACTTGTTTGTCCTATAAATATTTGTTTACAAGAAGTTTTTAGTTATTGTTAATTTCCAATGATGAATTTAAACTTTGCATTAGGGAATTAAAACTAAAAATAAATTGATGTACATGCACACACATGTTCACATAAAATCAACAAGCATGTATTAACCTCCCCAATAGATTATCAGAAGACATTGTTGACTGTGTCTTTATTGTAAACCTTTGTTTAATGTATGCCTTTCTCCTCCTCCTCCTCCTTCTTGCTTTACTTTAGTTTTAAGTAGTATTTATGTGTTGGGGGGTTATCTAATCATCAAGTGATTGTAAATCAATACTAATTTGTTTATGTAGTTACAGGACAGCTGCCAACACCACAGAATATCAGAATGAAGGCTGTAAACACCCAGTATATAATGAAATGGGATTGGGATGAGAGGCAGGTCAACTATACTATGAATTTCACTGCACAATACAGACAGTGAGTTATACCTTTTATCTTATCCTTGCATTTTATTTGCTTTGTCCATGTTAATCCTCTTTTTTTACTCTTCATTAACTATTTATATCTGTTCTGTTCTCCATCACTCTGCCCCCCTTGACTCCAGTTCTGTCTCTTCCTGTCTCCCCTCTCATTATCTTCTATCTTTTGCTGGTTCTCACCTGCAACTTCCCCTCACTCTTCTATGGCCATTTACTCCCCTCTATCTCCTTTCAGTGGTGGAACCAGCTACCACATAACAGAATTGCACCATCTTTTACTATGATCTGAAATTTACCTTTTATTACTGCATCTGTATGATGATAAACCCTTAAACTGTTCTTCTTCACACTATTGTTTATTATATACAGTGAGGGAAAAATGTATTTGATCCCCTGCTGATTTTGTACGTTTGCCCACTGACAAAGAAATGATCAGTCTATAATTGTAATGGTAGGTGTATTTTAGCAGTGAGAGATAGAATAACAACAAAAAAATCAAGAAAAACGCATTTCAAAAAAGTTATAAATTGATTTGCATGTTAATGAAGGAAATAAGTATTTGACCCCTTTGACTTGGTGGCAAAACCCTTGTTGGCAATCACAGAGGTCAGACGTTTCTTGTAGTTGGCCATCAGGTTTGCACACATCTCAGGAGGAATTTTGTCCCACTCCTCTTTGCAGATCCTCTCCAAGTCATTAAGGTTTCGAGGCTGACATTTGGCAACTCGAACCTTCAGCTCCCTCCACAGATTTTCTATGGGATTAAGGTCTGGAGACTGGCTAGTCCACTCCTGGACCTTAATGTGCTTTTTCTTGAGCCACTCCTTTGTTGCCTTGGCTGTGTGTTTTGGGTCATTGTCATGCTGGAATACCCATCCACGACCCATTTTCAATGCCCTGGCTGAGGGAAGGAGGTTCTCACCCAAGATTTGACGGTACATGGCCCCATCCATCGTCCCTTTGATGCAGTGCAGTTGTCCTGTCCCCTTAGCAGAAAAACACCCCCAAAGCATAATGTTTCCACCTCCATGTTTGACGGTGAGGATGGTGTTCTTGGGGTCATTCCTCCTCCTCCAAACACGGCGAGTTGAGTTGATGCCAAAGAGCTCGATTTTGATCTCATCTGACCACAACACTTTCACCCAGTTCTCCTCTGAATCATTCAGATGTTCATTGGCAAACTTCAGACGGGCCTGTACATGTGCTTTTTTGAACAGGGGGACCTTGCGGGCGCTGCAGGATTTCAGTCCTTCACGGCATAGTGTTACCAATTGTTTTCTTGGTGACTATGGTCCCAGCTGCCTTGAGATCATTAACAAGATCCTCCCGTGTAGTTCTGGGCTGATTCCTCACCGTTCTCATGATCATTGAAACTCCACGAGGTGAGATCTTGCATGGAGCCCCAGACCAAGGGAGACTGACAGTTATTTTGTGTTTCTTCCATTTGCGAATAATCGCACCAACTGTTGTCACCTTCTCACCAAGCTGCTTGGCGATGGTCTTATAGCCCATTCCAGCCTTGTGTAGGTCTACAATCTTGTCCCTGAGATCCTTGGACAGCACTTTGGTCTTGGCCATGGTGGAGAGTTTGGAATCTGATTGATTGATTTCTTCTGTGGACAGGTGTCTTTTATACAGGTAACGAGCTGAGATTAGGAGCACTCCCTTTAAGAGAGTGCTCCTAATCTCAGCTCGTTACCTGTATAAAAGACACCTGGGAGCCAGAAATCTTGCTGATTGATAGGGGATCAAATAATTATTTCCCTCATTAACATGCAAATACATTTATAACTTTTTTGAAATGCGATTTTCTGGATTTTTTTGTTGTTATTCTGTCTCTCACTGTTAAAATACACCTACCATTAAAATTATAGACTGATAATTTATTTGTCAGTGGGCAAACGTACAAAATCAGCAGGGGATCAAATACTTTTTTCCCTCACTGTATTGTGCACATGGTTTAGCATAGTTTTGAAACTGGCTATGTGTGTGTGTATATATTTGCAAAAATATTCAAACCCTTCAGTAAACTGAAAGGTTTTTGCTTCATCCATTTTTCCTTCAATCATAACAAGCTTTTCAGTCCCTCCTGGAGGAGAAGCATCCCCATAGCATGATGCTACCACTGCCAGGTTTGACTGTAGGGATAGTGTTGACTGGAGATATGCTATGTTGGGCCAAAAAATACAACTTGGCATTTACACAGGAATAAACCAAAATGTGCGTGCTCGCAGAAGTATTAGCAGCATGTCTGCGATTGGATATTGTACTGCTAAATGTTCATGGTATTAAATCTAACATGATATCTAACACCATAAAAAATAAGGTGACAATGTATAACAGTTGATAACCCTGTTTGTTTACAGTAAATTACTCTAAAAAACAGATATTTTTGTAAACCTTTTTACAGTAATTTTCTGTAAAAAGAATCCTGTTGTTTTTATGGTACAAAACTGGCAGCTGTGGTAGCCAGAATTTCACCGTAAAAAATACGGTGACAATGTATGACAAAATACCGAATTATATTTAGGCAACCGTTAATTTCACAGTTGATAACACTGTTTGTTTACACTAAATTACTCTAAAAAGCAGATATTTTGTAAACCTTTTTACAGTTAAAATAACATCTATAATATAAACCTGTTTACAGTGAACTATTTTAAAACAACAAATATACTGTAAATCTAATTACAATCTATTTAAGTGATAAACACAGTACAACTGTGTGATATATTATGTTTGTTTTATTGAAAAGTTCAATTTAACAGTAAACAGTACTTACCAGCAGCTGTAGATGCCAGTAAGCTCTAGAGTTTGCCAAACCGAAGAAAACATTGGCAGTGAGGTTTACCGTTACATATAGCCACCAGACATTTTAGCCCTGACGCAGGACAGCCTTCACCATCCTCTGTTGTCCTCACACACTCAACAGAGAAAGAACTTAAAGAATATATATATACTATTCAACTGAAAAATGTGTTCAAACCCCAGAACACTAGAGATGAATACTCCACAAGTGATGGTAGAGAAGATCGCACCCAATATAAACAATAACGTTATTAGGTTGAATAGAACAGCTCTAATCTAACATGCTTGTCCAATAAACAGGGATACAAAATGAATTGTATGGCCGACTGGCCAGCTATGGAAAAATCAACAAACCCTCAATGGATGAGTTGGAACAGTGCTGTCCAGGGTTCTAAAAAAGCCCCTGCTTCAGTCTTGACAAAAATGCATTCACCAATTATCAGTATCCTTAAGTTACCTCATAAGGTTTAATAGCCAGTTAGACAAGTCCATCTTTAACATGTCTCTCTCCACTCATGATCAGAGAGATCTTTGATGAGGGTGAGGACTCTTGGGTTCACTGATAGTTGCTTCTTGTTTTTCTTTGTTTCAACCCTTCTCTGGATTGATGTTCAAGAAACACCTTTGTGAACACAAGAAATCATAATGAACCACTATATACAGTGATTTGGAAGAAATAAATAAGGAAGAAATAAATAGTTTTTATTTACCTCTGAAGCAACTCAAGTGTGGAGCCCAGACCCATAGGATAGTGGATATTGAGGCAGAAGTAGCTTCCAAACATCAAACAGATGGCAGAGATAAAGGTGGGGATTTGGTCATTCACAACCATGCGGTCTATACTCCGCATGAGCTGCCTTGAGGCGTTGCAGGAGGTTCCTGCAAAGAAGATACAGGTTAGAAAATAGATCACAGCAAAGTCATTAGTAATATAAAAGTGATCTTAAAAAGTGCTAGTTCTGGTTCTTCCACATCCAGTGGTATTTCCAGTGGTATTTTCTCCTCCATATGACTGTAATACATCCTCCTGTTTGCTGGTTCAGAACTACTTCATTAATTTTAAAGAACAATCCCAGTGAATAGCTTGTTCTCACCACAGGGAAGAAGCTGACGGGTTTAAATTGGAGAATCTATTACACTCATATGGAGGAGAAAATACCACTAGAGAAGAACCTAGTGAAGGTGAAAGCATATGATATGATTTACTTAGATTTCCAGAAAGCTTTTGATAAGGTTCCACACCAAAGACTGATCCTCAAATTGGAAGCTGTAGGCATTCAGGGTAATATAAGTAGATGGATTATGAACTGGAATGTGTATAATGATGTATAGGAAACGGAGGGTGTCGATTAGAGGAGTTGCTTGTAACTGGAGTGAGGTTGTTAGTGGAGTTCCACTGGGATCAGTACTACGGTCTTTGCTTTTTCTAATCTATATTAATGATCTGGACTCTGGGATAGTTGGCAAACTTGTCAAATTTGCAGATGATACTAAAATAGGTGGCTCAGCAGATACATGGGAGGAATAGGACTAGATGAAGTATCGCATGAGAAAGAACTAGGAGTGTATGTGGACTCCTCACTTTCTCCATCCAAACAATGTGGGGAAGCAAAAAAAAGGCAAACAGGATGTTAGGGTATATTGTCAAAAGTGTAGAATTTAAAACAAGGGAAGTAATGTTAAGACTGTACAATGCGCTAGTTAGACCTCATACAATGATGCATGGTGTCAACAGGCAAGCTTTCCACTTGTACTTGTACTGCCAGACATGTTTCTTCTACATAGTGGAAGAGGTTCTCCTCTTTTTCATCAAAATAGGTGAGAAGAAGGAGCACCATATCTTTGACATCTTCTGAGCAGCCCTCCAATTGTCCTCTAATAATTTCCAGCTTAGTGACAGCCTGCAATACTCATTTGCTCGTTTGCACAAATGGTTCTCATAAAGTCTAAAAGCCGTTTTCCCTTTTTTTCTACACTATTGAGGAAAGTATACGTTAGTGATACCTCAGTGAGCTCTTGGAAGTGGACTGGCCACTTTATAGGCCAGTAAGAAAAAAGGGAAAATAGGCCACTCCTCCATGAGGGATTGTAAATCTGCTCCCTTTTATCTCTACGTTGGGAGTAGTAGGTGTACTTCAGAAGATTTTTTACCTTGTCTGGGCTGAAGTTAGTGTGTTCACTGAGCACCTTCATTTGGTCTTTCTTTTCCTTTTGGCTTTCTGGTGTCTCATTCACTGGCATGAATTTCATGTCCCACTTTATGCAGCCATATGTGTCCTGAACAGCTGCCTTTTGTTCGGCTGGGACTTCCTCTGTGTCATACTCATCTGACACCCGTTTGCGCTTCATTATCCTTGGTGCTGAAGACCGCTTCACATTTTCAATTTGGGCTTGTAACTGCTTGACTAGTGAATGATACCCGGCTCCCACCACACCCCCTTCTATGACATCTTGCAGTGACTATGGATACTTGGCAACCATTTTTTTAACAACTTCTGTGGAGGCTTGTTTCCTGGGAGAAGCACAGGCATTCATCATCGCAGATGCAATAATCCGGATCATTTCTCTCCGTAACCGTGGGCTTGGACTTTTCCCCCTCTCCAAACACTGCATCAAGGCTTCAGGAAACTTCTCCCATGGAATGTGGAAGCTGTCGACTCAATCTCCAGCAGTAATAGAGCAGCTGGGTGAGGCAGGGAGTGAGGAGCATGTTGAGGAAGCTGGAGAGGTTAATGTAAAACAAAAATAATGAAATTAAAAATATGTATTGAATAATGTGGTTTATCTTTGGTTATACTTAAATATAAATTTTGTCAAAATGCACTTACTGGTTTCTTTCCAAGCAGTTACCAATTTTCTTGCTTGAATTGGCCTTAGTACTGAAAGCAGATCAAGTTCAAATCTTCAGTGGTCTCCACTCCGATTTTAGTGTCTTCTCTACAATATTTAGAATGGAGGCTGGGAGGTCTGGCAACACCTTAGTAATGGCACTGCGTTTTATGCTTTGCTCTGCATCATCCATTTCTGAGTATGAAAGGGTGAATAAAGCTCAATTACACATCAATCAGACCATAATGACAGCCCAAGGCATTCATTAATGTGACAGCACACTGTGTTTCAATTGAACTATTTGGTATCCATCCTTCATGTAAGATGGCAATGGATAAAAATCAATCAAGTTATTGATGTTCAGACACTGCATCTTTTCATTGTCTTTCCTTACTGAGTACAGATGGTACAGAAAGAATTATGCTATGTACTTTGACACCAGAAAATGAACAGTGTCATTTTTTATAAGCACTAGTTCACCAAAATCAACAGAATCAATGTTCTCTGTAACAAGGAATTGTCCTCTCTTGTATGATGTTCCCTTATACAGCATTTCTATTGTGACACTTACTGTCACTTACTTGTGTTACTCTCAGAGAAGCCAAACTGTCTGACTGCATCTATAATAGATTTGCTGTACAATGCTGAGTAAAATGGAGAACCACCTTCAACTTGCAAAACAGCTTGACCCATTGATCCTGCTGAAAGGTAAGCCTGGAACATCTGATGTCTTTCAGTGAGAATAAGACAGGTTTTTGAATTTTTTCAAATTCCTAGCACATCTCTTAAATTAACTGTGCTTACTTTCAAAGCGCATTGTCCATAGTCTCATCAAGGATCCAAATTTCAGAGTCAGTGCTGGGTAATTGTGTAAAAAGTGATGTTTTGGTTTCAGATTACATTCTGGAAATAGAGCTTTTCTTGACTCTATATATTCTTGATTAACAATATCAAGATATGCAATCTGAGACATACAGATTTTCTGAGCACATACCATGTCCACAATGTCTTTCAGCCAACTGCCACACATCATCTGATGTATCTTTCACTCTATCACCAATTAGGAGAAGCAGCAGCCTTAGAAAATTCTAGTTTTGTATGGCCTGACCTGAGAGTTTAGCTACTTGAGGGTTGACCTCACATGGCTTTGTAGAAGCATCAGTGCCACAGTATTTGAACTGTTTAATGCAGTGATTCAAAGTGGAGTAAGTGAACCATGCCTTTTTCTTTATTAAATACTTAAGATACAGTGCAACATCATAAGACAAAACACTTTCGAAGATGTCATGTCCTAGACAAGATGGCAAGCCTGGCTGATAGACATTAAAGTATTTCAAAGAACTGAATACTGACTTGAACTTTACTCCTTCCACATCTGGATTATCTCCAGTCTGTAGGCGATCAACAGCAGAATTGTAGCTCCCAATGGTGCACACTGGTCCGCACAGATTTGGATCATCAGCCTGAAATTCAGTTCGGGTTATTAGGCAGCGACCCAAATTTGCGAGCCCAAATTATCTCCAGCAATGCAAAACAACGTTCCTTTTACTGTTTCATCTGATACTACAATCCCACTCTCCTCCAATTCCTTCAAGTCTGCTAGTAATTCAGAGAACACCTTAGCATGCACAAATCCTTTGAAATTTTTCTCTCTACACAATAAAACAAGTGACATGTGGTCAGTGTCAGACCGTACATGAAGTGGCAAATTGGCAACAGATACATAAACAGCTAATACTTTATGTTTGGTCTTTGCAGATCCTAAAGGGTTAATGACTTCAAAGGCATCCTGATACAGTACAAGCTTCAAACTTCATGGATTTTGACCATCACTAATGTCACTTAGAACATCTCTGGGAGACTCAGCTGAGTGCTCTCCTGATACACAATTCTGCCACAAATCAGATTCTAACAAACATTTCAAAGTCTCTCTCACAGGCACATAATAGGCAAACCTATCTGTCCTATTTGCATATCCTCAACAATGTTCTGTATGGTCGAAGCAGGTAGTAGAAACTGTCCCTGCAATTTCAAGTAGAATAAAGAGACGTTTTTAAGAAAAAGATCACTGAAATGTTCTGGCATGTCCATATCACCTTCATCTGTGCCTGTCTCTGTACCTGCCTCATACACTTGTAAGACAAAGTCATCTGATTCAATTGGAACAGATGATGACTGAGAAGCAGATTCTCTGTATAAGTCAGTAATACTGCTGTCTGCAAAACCTCTGTGTTTCCATGACATGTGGGCGGTAAATGAAGATTTGACCTTAAAAATATTTGAGCATCCTCTCACTGGACAAGTCACGGCACGTCCTTCCACAATATGCTCCTTCAAGTGAGCTATTAGATCTTTAGTATCTTGACACTGGTGTTCACACAAAGCCATTGCACATTTAAAAACAGTAACATTATTATTATTATTATTATTATTATTATTATTATTATTATTATTATTGTTATTTTTATTTCTTGGCCTTACAACATAGTGCAAAAATACAGTTAAGTAAAAGGCATCAATCATTACAAATTCAATCTAACTAAAACATGGCAATTCAAAATATACATTTTACAAATTCCAATTTACAATTTACACAGGCAAGTACAGTAAGTGAGGTCCCACATCCTGGACGGTAAAAGCTAAGTGCTGTCAAGATGTAGGGTCACAGTCAAGGGCTACGGGAAAGGGAGCAAGGAGGAAAACAAAATCGAAAACACAAGAAGCATAATAAAACTGTGAAGCGTTGTCTAGTGGGGATAAAAGGACTAATATTACAAGTACTGTTGGAAATGATGCGTCTTGAGTAAGTGCCGGAATGAGGTCAAGGACACTGCTGTTTTGACTTCGGTGGGCAGGTCGTTCCACCATTTAGGGGCCAGGGATGAGAAGGAGTGGGCTCTGGAGGAAGGATAGTGGAGAGGAGGTAGAGTTAGTCTTCTGGCAATGGAGGAGTGCAGTGGTCTGGAGGGAATGTATGGAGAGACGAGTGTCTGAAGGTAACTTGGTGCAGTCTGGTCGAGACAGCGGTAGGTGAGGGTCAATGTCTTGAACTGAATGCGTTCCGGTATCAGGAGCCAGTGGAGGCAGCGGAGCAGTGGAGTAGCGTGTGCTGGAGCGGGCGGGTAGTAGTTGCAGGCAGGCCGGCCAGGAGGGAGTTACAGTAGTCCAGGCATGAGAGGACCAGTGACTGGACAAGCAGCTGAGTCGAGTAGTTGGTGAGGAAGGGACGGATCCCGTGTATGTCACTCAGGAAGAATCTACATGTGCGGGTCAGCGTGGTGATGTGCTGGGTGTAGGAGAGCACAGGATCGAGGGTGACTCCTAGATTTTTAGCGGAAGAAGGAGAGTGTGTTGGATTCCAAGGGGATCGAGATGGGGAGGTCAGCAGAAGGTGAGGAAGAGTGGGGGAAAAACAGGAGAACTGATTTGGAGAGGTTGAGCTTGAGGTGGTGCGAATGTATCCAGGTGGAAATGGCAGACAAGCAGGAAGAGATGCGAGAGGGGATGAGAGGGTCGGAAGAGGGAAAAGACAGGAAGATCTGGGCATCATCAGCGTAGAAGTGCTAGGAGAAACCATGGGATGCGATGAGGGGTCCAGGGAGCGAGTGTAGAGAGAGAACAGGAGCGGGTCCAGGACGGAGCCTTGGGGAACGCCTGTGAGGAGAGGTTGGGGGGTGGATGAGGAGACTTGCCATGTCACTTGGTAGGACCGGTCGCTGAGGTAGGAGGAAAACCAGGTGAGAGCAGTCCCAGAGATTCCGAAGTCAGTGAGGCAGGAGAGGAGGATGGAGTGATCAACAGTGTCAAATGCTGCGGAGAGGTCAAGGAGGATGAGGACTGAGGAGAGGGAAGCCACCCGAGCACAGCTGAGGGAGTCAGTGACTGCCAGGAGAGCAGTCTCAGTGGAGTGAGCTGTGCAGAAGCCGGATTGCAGAGGATCAAGTAGTGAGTGTTGGGACAGAAAGTCAGAGACCTGACGGTGGACCAGCTGCTCGAGAGTCTTTGAGAGGAAGGGGAGTAGGGAGACAGGGCGGTAGTTCTGAGGAGAGGTGGCGTCGAGGGTTGGTTTCTTGAGCAGTGGGATGACAGCAGCATGTTTAAATGCAGAGGGGAAACAGCCGGAGAGGAGGGAGGAGATGAAGGGGAGAAGATCAGAAGCGGTCGCTTGGAAGAGGCGAGAAGGGAGAGGGTCCAGGGCACATGTTGTAGGTTTGTGACATAGGAGGAGAGTAGAAACGTCAGCATCTAAGAGAGGTGAGAATGAAGAAAAGGAAGCTTGATTGGTGGGAGGTTTGGGTGTGATGGGAGAGGAGGGTGGAGTATTGAAGAGCCTGCGGATGTCCGCAATCTTGGAGGAGAAGAAGGAGGCGAAATCATCAGCAGTGAGAGATGAGGGGGGAGGGGGGGCAAGGAGGGAGGAGAAGGTGGAGAAGAGTTTGCGGGGGTTGTTGACAGTGTATTCAAAGAGTGATTGGAAGTAAGACTTCTTGGCTGAGGTGAGTGAGGAGGAGAATGTGGACAATAGAGAGCGGTAGACTTCGACTTCTGTTCGGCGGCACGCAGACTAGTTACCACCAGATACATAATGCCTCCGGTAAAAATGAGCCTTAAAAGCTCCATATCTACAAAATGTCTGTTTTCAGCCGGCTCCTAAGCACTTAAATAAACAACGTGGTTCATTTCAATGAAGTTTGCAATGTAGCACATAACCCCTCAATGTCGTAACCGACTTGGCTAAAGTTAGCTAATGTTCAACACAAAAATCCCTACAAGGTTAGATCAATTATATTAGCTAGACAAGCTCTCAACTCGTAAGGTAGCTCAGTTAACTTACCCTTAAATAACTAGATAGTTTTTGCAAGGGCAACACAAAACTGCAGAAAAAAACAGCGTTAATTTCAACATTAACTAAGATAACTGTAACATTAGGTAAGATTCCCAAGTCAAAATGTGCCATGTAGTGTAATTCCCAGAGAAGAACAATGCTGGGCACACAGAAATGGCGCCAAATGCTAGCTAGGTAAAAAGTTTGAAAGTTTAATTTCCGTTAGCAGTTGGTAGAACACTCAGCGGGTGCACCTGCATGCGAAAAATGTTCAAGAGCTGCAGAGAAAATGGCGTAGAGAAAGAGGCCGTTGAAAGGAAATCACGTGACATCAGCATGGAAAGTTGGTATTCTTCTTCTTTCTTTGTTGATGTGTTGTCTTGACAATGCAACTTTCTTTTAAGCTGTAGGGAGCCACATGATTTTTTTTTTGTCCTTGTGTAACTGGGCTCATTCGGGTTATAATGAGCACGTTACAAAGTGACGTAACCCCTCAGTAAAAGTAGTACAGTGTTAAGCCTTGCACAGTGGGAGATGTGGTCTCTTCGCTTAGCGGGCTAAACACTGTACTGTGCTGGAGCCGCTATGGTTTGGAATGCTCGGAGGGGTGCTGGTAGTGCACAGTTTGAATCCCGGGCAGGGAGCTCCTATCTCAGACTTGCACATCTTTGCTTTAAAAGTGTCCTTTGTTTGTTAAATTGAATTACATTTTTATTTAATTGTGTTAATGATAAAAAAATATATCAACAAATATTAATATGAATGAATGTGTATGCTTCCCTTTTTTATTAATTGAAAATTAATAAATAGATAAAGAAATCAGCTTTGATATACTGTATTTGCAGTTTCATTACATAATTCCCCTCTGCTTATCTATTTTCTATCTACCCATCCATCCATCTCTCTAATGTAGCTATCTATTGTCCACAAGTGTTTATGATCAAATTATAGTTTAATTAAAACAAATTACACAGGGCATAATAACAGTCTAATTAAATGCACATTGTAACTGACTAAAACATATATACATAATTTATTGTGAGATTTTAACATGCCACTGCAGTGCACAGTATGAATGTGACTTCCAGTGTAAACAACCTAGTCGTTGATAATATAATGGGAACTATTAACAAAATGCTAGGCTGTTTTTCAGTAACTTGTTATATCGATAGTTATGGCTAAATTGCAATGTGCATATGTGGAGTGTCATTACACTATATCATCCTACCTCCTTTTGAGTACATGTTTTATTTAGATTTTCATATTATACTTATAATTATAATGTCTTTGGTCTTATTTTGTAGCTTGTTTGGAGAAAAAAAAGAAATATCGAGATATATATTGTGTAACACCCAAACATTCTAAAATTATCGAGATATAATTTTTAGGTCATATCACACAGCTCTAATTCCAACCAATGGTTTGAAAATGCTTATTAGGCAGTGTTTTTAATGTTTTAATTTATATTTAATGTATTTAACTATACTGGATAAGGGTGTCTGCTAAGAAATACATTTATAATAATAATAATAATAATAATAATAATAATAATAATAATAATAATAATAATGGTATAAATAACGCAACCCAGTCTCACGAGAGAAACATCAACAGGCTAAGTTTTAGGCACTGCACTGTTTTCTGCTGGAAACACATCACCTGGACCCTGTTCATACCACGGAGAAGGAATAAATGTGCCAAACACAATAATAATAATAATAATAATAATAATAATAATAATAATAATTGTAAGAAAAATTGAACCTCCTGTAGCAGTGACTGGAACTAAGACAATTTAGGTTCAATGTGATTTATTACAGAGTCCAAAATATAGATCACAGCATACAAGTACACTGGGTACTACAAGGCAAAACTGATACCAAGACTTTATGGACAAGTCAGCTTTTATGAGTTGAACCCCTGTCCAACTCCACCTTCCAGAGTGACCACCCCACCCACCAGAGTATCAAATGGCAGCTGCCTATTAGTGACAATGGAGCCCTCACCCTGCTCTCCCACATTCCAGGGTAACAGCTCACCCGTTCCTCTCACCCATACCTTTCGCAGCAGTGATTAACTCATCCCTCCCAACAGAGACAGACTGTCTCCTTTCTCGTCCTTATCAATAGCTTTTGATATGCTATTGATACAGGACTGGTAAGGAAACTGTGTCCTTATCAACCTTCTGTTCCTATTGATACCTGGGACCCCACCTTTGGTCAGCCATCTGTGTTTACCTTCTGTGAATTAGGACAATACCCAAGAACATTTGGTGAGTCGACTTTAAACTGTGTAATTTTATCATGGTGGAATTTTCCCAGCTTCAGCAATTGCATTTTTCCTTACAATAATAATAATAATACTAATAATAATAATAATAAAATAGGGACCACAATCGGTTTAAAAAATATAATAAAATAAATGTTGTGGTTTGATTATTGTAAAGATTTTTACCTAAATTAATTTTCTAAATTAAGCATTCTTTCAAAATTTGCGTCAGCCCCTTACAAATGGCTTTTTCATAATACGTGCTTTGTTTTTTTTCCGGGCAGCCCCATTGGATCAGCGGGAAGAGGTGGCACCGGAGGGGGCATTTCTGTTGGTTACTGCCGTCAAGCAATAACAGCTGATCATGTTCGTGTGGCGCAGATGTACGCAGTCACAATCCACACGGTTCTCTCCCACCCTACTGGTTTTAAGACGTGTGCTGTGTATGTCAGGGATGTCTGCATTCCCCTACTCCTGGACACCGGGGCTAAGGTGTCATTACTCAATTGTGAGTCCTGGGCTTTCTACAGCTGCCTGTGCGCTATGGCACTAGGTCTTTGTCGGCCTTCCCTTTCCATGTC